>NC_142796.1:91838894-91968767 GCF_049724085.1 Artemia sp. Qi Xiang Cuo
TTTTAATAGACAGTGATGATGATAACAGTGATAGAAATTCATCAAAATGTTTCCTCATTAGATGGTTTCGGTCACATATACAGTGACCGTCACCAGTAGTAAAATTAAACTAAAACAATTTAAAAACAAAAGCTAGTCATACGAAATCAAATAACATTCCGAGCACATTGTTTGAATCGCTAATTCTTTTCAAAGCAAAAGGCGGAAGCTAGCTTCTCTTTGACCTTCTTGGATTCGGTTCATTAGCGTTCAATGATACTACACTTGGACAGAGGTCAATTCTCACATTGGGTGAACCGAACATTACCTCTGTCAGATTTTAATAAATTATCGTAGATAGAATGTCAGCTCCATAGTCACCTGTATCCCGATTCAAAGCGGTGCTCATTGGAATAAGATTTTCTTTATTTCAAGAGTTTAACGAAAATTTTGCTTTAAGCCTCGGTCCTTAGAAATCAAAAAAATATTATCGAACAAAATAAAATGGTCTGGAAAATTGAAAATATGTTCCGAAAGGGCTGAAGTAAAATCTTCGGACTTAAAATCTGGCTTTAAAGCCGATGAAATAGAATCTTTATGCTGTAATAATCTCATTTCCGAATTCTGGTTAGTACGTCCCACATATGAGCTTCCGCAAGTACATGGTATCTGATAAACCCCATTTTGTTGCCTTAATGAAGTTAGATCCTTCCCAGAATTTAGAAAACTACCAAAGCATTATTACTCTTTAAAGCTACCCTTAGACCATTACTCTGTAAAATTCTTCTTTAAGTTTTCACTTACCTGGGTACATATGGCAGGATCAAAGCATCGCTTCTCCACGAGTTGGCTCCAGAGACTTCCTTGGAAATCTCTAGAAACCTTTTTCTCTTTCTTTGATAGTCTACACTAATTCATTCTTGATACATGTTATTTATCAGTATTTTCCTTAGAAAGACAATCTCCTTCCTCACCAAATTTTGGAGAGCAAATATCCTAAGATCCGATCAGTTAAAGAAATGATCAAACCAATTTTTACTTGGCGAGCGTGACCGGAACTATAAGATAAAAATCTATTGTTATTTGTCGGTTTTCTGTAAATTTTAAAATCCAGAATATTTTGATTTTTAAAAATAATAACATCAAGAACAGAAAGTTTCCCATTTTTTTCCACTTCAACAGTCCACTTTAAATCCCCCCCCCAAACAATTAAGATGTTCCAAAAATTCTTTTTATTCCTCCTCCCCATAATGTCATAATGAAATAATGTCATCCATATACCGGCCCCAGAAAATATGTTTTAAAAAATGTGAATCTAACGCAATTGTTTCAATGTTCCCCACAAAAATATTAGCTAATAAAGGGGATAAAGGGGCCCCCATAGGTAAACCATTTATTTGTTCGAAATACTCCCCTCTGAATTGAAAAAAAAATAAGAGAACTTATTGTACATCCTTACTAAATACATAATTACAGAAATTTCCAAATCTGTTTTGCGACTAATCAAATCCAAATTTCTTAACAGCTTTCCTTCTAGAAGAGTGTCGGCTGCTTCTACATCAATATTTGTGTACATTGGTGCAATGTCGAAGCTTGAAAGCAAAGAATGGAAATTTCTACTTTTTTCAGTTTTTCAACCAAATTCGAAGAATTCTTAATATACGAAATTTGTAGATAAAAAGTACTATAGATATATATATATATATCTACCGATATACACACACACACACACACACACACACACACAGAGACAGACACGCACACAAACACACACACACACAGACACACACACACACACACACACAATATATATATATATATATATATATATATATATATATATATATATATATATATATATATATATATATATATATATATATATATATATATATATATATATATATATATATATATATATATATATATATATATATATATATATATATATATATATATATATATATATATATATATATATATATATATATCTATAGTATATATATATATATATCTGTAAACCACTTTTGCTCTACACAAATTTTGCATATTAAGAATTCTTCGAATTTGGGTTGAAAAACTCGAAAAAGTAGAAATTTCTTCAAGTTCTTTGCTTTTAAGCTTCGACATTGTATCACTGTACACAAATATTGATTTAAAACTAACCTAAACTCGACTAGAAAGAGAGTTGTTGAAGCATTTGAACTTGATCAATGGCAAAACAGATTTGGAAGTTATTGTAATTATGTATTTAGTGAGGTTGTGTAATAAATTTACTTATTTTTTTAAACTTCGAGGGGGTTATTTCGAGTCAAATAAATGGTTTACCTGTTAGGGCCCCTTTATCCCCTTTATTAGCTAATATTTTGTGGAGAATATTGAAACAATTGCGTTAGATTCATATTTTTTTAAACATATTTTCTCGGGGCCGGTATATGGATGACATTATTTCAGTATGGGATTACGGTGAGGAGGAACTAAAAGGATTTTGGAACATCTTAATTGTTTGGGGAGGATTTAAAGTTTACTGTTGAATTGGAAGAGAATGGAAACTTATTTTTCCTTGATGTTCTTCTTTTGAAAAATCAAAATAGTCTGATTTTTTAGAAATTTACAGAAAAACCGACAAATAACAATAGATTTTTGTCTTATAGTTCCGGTCACGTCAGTCTCAAGTAAAAATTGGTTTGATCATTTCTTTAACTGATCGGATCTTGAGTATTTGCTCTCCAAAATTTGTTGAGGAGGAGTTGTCTTTTCTAAGGAAAATACTAATAAGCAATGAACACGTATCCAGAATGGTTAATTTACCAGACTTTTTCAAAAAGAAGAAAATAGGTTTCAGTAGAGATTTCTAAGGAAGTCTTCAGAGACAACTCGGGAGAAGGATGTTTTTTGTTCCTTACCATATGCACCTGGGCTAAGTGAAAAACTTAAAAGAATTTTACAAAGCAATGGTATAAGGGTAGCTTAAAGAGGGTAACAATACTTGGGAAAGTAGTTTTCTAAATTCTGGGAAGGATCTAACTTCTGTTGGGGCAACAGCAGTGGGGTTTATCAGATCCACATGTACTTGTGGAAGCTCATATGTGGGACGTACTAACCAGAGTTTGGAAATGAGATTATTACAACACAAAGATTCTATTTCTTCGGCTTTAAAGCAAGATTCTAAGTCTGAAGATTTCACTTCAGCCCTTTCAGAACACATTTTTAATTTTCCAGACCATTTTATTTTGTTCGAGAAATGTCTCTTTGATTTCTAGGGATCGGGGTTTAGAGCACAATTTCCTGTGAAATTCTTGAAATAAAGAAAATCTTATTCAAGAATATTTAGCTTTGAATCGGGATACAGGTGAACAGCAGGTTGGACTCTATCTCATGATAATTTATTAAAATCTGACAGAGTAAAGTTCAATTCACCCAATGTAGTTGACCTTTGTCCAAATGTAATATCATTGAACGCTAATGATTCGAATCCAAGAAGGTCAAAGAGAATAGCTTCCGCCTTTGCTTTGAAGAGAATTAGCGATTCAAACAATATGTAGTGTTATTTGATTTAGTATATAAACTTTTGTTTTAAATTGTTTTATTTTTGTTTTACTACTGATGACGGTCACTGTATATGTGACTGAAATATCTCGGTATTTTTGTGAATTTCATCACTGTTATCATCATCACTGTCTATTAAAAGGATTTTATCCCTATTTGAACTTTATTTATATATATATATATATATATATATATATATATATATATATATATATATATATATATATATATATATATATATATATATATATATATATATATATATATATATATATATATATACATATTTGGATTCTTTTTGCTTTTTTCTAAAGTAATTACAATTAATGATCAGGAATTTTGTTTCAGGTCCAACTTAGAAAATAATTTTTAAAGTAAACTTTCACCCGGGATTTCGGGGCTCCGATTAGCTTTGCAATAGCATCGTGATCAAATTAAGTACGTCTCCAGCACAAGTTTTTACGCAAAGTTAAAAGAAATAATAAACAATTTCCATAAAAATCCAGTTTTTATCTATATTTTATAAATGTCTGAATATAGAATTTTGTCATTTCTTTGACAAATGATTAAATAAATGATTCAAAATTAATCTCACCATTCCATTAAATAAAAGGATTGATTCCAGTTACTCCACAATCTGTCTTAAAATTAAAAAAAAAAAAATTTAAATGTTTGAAAGGAAATTAAAGATTTAAAGAAAAATCCAGACCTTGAAAAGAGCAAAAGTAGCCACGCAAGAGTAATAAGCCATACTCCAATTAGATTCCATCGTATAATAAAATTAAACTTGAGGCAAACAAAGGTTATCAAAATTAAGGTAAGGACTCCCGTTTCTTTAAATACCTCAAAAAGCTACATTGCAATTTATACTTTATTGAAAAACATGAACAAGTTAATATTGTTATAAAATTCTCTAAAAATCATCCGAACACAGAAGTAGAGTAGTACCTTATATTTCTACAAGACATATAGGAAAACATTTCTACAAGACATATACACCTTTTCAAAGAGAGTGAGTACCCCCTCAAATGGCCTTCCATTTCTACAAGACATATAGGAAAAAATTTCTACAAGACATATACACATTGGGATTTGAATAAAAGGAATGGTTTTCACTACAATTCATATTAGTAAGAGAATTGAATTCAAAAAATTGTGTATTTAGGGATTGTTTTGATTGACATTTTTGCAAAAAGGGATAAGGAATTCGCAAATTGGACACTATGAACGATATTAATTAATGTTTTGAATAATAGGAGTGTGATTGATTCTAATTAGTGATTGGACAATTTTTTAACATTAAATCTCTTAATAAAATATTTTTTGGGGGAGATGGGTTGATTGTGTACTGTATAATACACAAGTGATGTTTGGACAGTGTTGTCAATTTAAAATAGTTTAACGTTATACTATAAGAAGAAGTTGATACTAAGAAAGATGTAGATGGCAAGAAAAGAATTTTAATAATGGATAGCTTTACCTCTCCGTTGTATTCTGTATAATACAAAAGTTGTATTTGAACAGTGTTGTCAGTTTAAAATAGGCTCCAACGATATAGTATACTAAAAAGTTGATACAAAAGAGATGTAGATGGCATGAAAATAATTTTTAAAAAAGAAATTCAGAACAAACCTTAGAAATCCTTGCAAATCAAGTAGTAAGGTGTATGTGAGTACGAACCATCAAGGATCATAAGCACCAATGACCCTAACCAGAAGAGACATCAACCCCCCCAAAGGTCCCCTATCCCCAAACTTGAAGGGTGACCCCTTCCCACCAGCTTTTTGGCCCCCTCCCCCCATTTTTTTTTTTTGGCAATTGGTATTTTTTTCTGATAACAAGTATCATTCATTACGACCGTAGCTTTCAAATGTGAAACTTAAGTCCATTTTCGGATCGAAAAATAAACTATTTCTGTAAAATCTGAGTTAATAAGGGTTTTTGACCGTAAACTCTAGTTTTTTGTAAGAAAATTATGGAAAATACAATTTTCTGGTTCAAATGTGAAACATAAGTCCTTTTTTGGATTGAAAAATAAAACTATTTCCGTAAAATCTGAGCTAATAAGGGTTTTTGACCGTAAACTCTAGTTTTTTGTAAGAAAATTATGGAAAAATACAATTCATTGGCTCAAATGTGAAACTTAAGTCCATTTATGGATCGAAAAATAAACTATTTCCGTAAAATCTGAGCTAATTAGGGTTTTCGACCGTAAACCATAGTTTTCTGTAAGAAAACTATGGAAAATACAATTCTCTGGTTCAAATGTGAAACTTAAGTCCATTTTTGGATCGAAAAAATAAACTATTTCTGTAAAATCTTAGCTAATAAGGGTTTTTGATCGTAAACTCTAGTTTTTTGTAAGAAAATTATGGAAAATACAATTCGTTGGCTCATAGGTGAAACCTATATCCTTTTTTCGTTAAGTCTCAGAGTGAATAAATTCGTTATCAACATCCTTTGTCAGATACATCAAATAAAATTGAAAAAATCTAAATTTCAGAATGAATAAACGCTTTAACAACATCCTTTATAGGATATGTCGGATAAAATTGACAAAATCTAAGTGTCAGAGTGACTAAATTTTTTTTATCAACATCCTTTGCCAGATACATCGAATAAAATTGATAAAATATAAGTGTTAGAGTTGAAAAAATGTTTTTTATCAACATGCTTTGTCAGATACATCATATAAAATTGACAAAATCCAAATTTCAAAGTGAACAAATTCATTATCAACATCATTTGTCAGTTATATCAGATAAAATTGACAAAATCTAAGTATCAGAGTGAACAGTTCTTTTTTAACAACATCCTTTGCCAGATACATCGAATAAAATTGATAAAATATAAGTGTCAGAGTGAATAATTTTTTTTATCAACATCCTTTGTCAGATACATCAAATAAAATTGACAAAATTTAAATTTCAGAACGAAAAATTGCTATAACAATATCCTTTATCGGATATGTCGGATAAAATTGACAAAATCTAAGTATCAGAGTGACTAAATTCTATATCAACATCCTTATCTCGGACACATAGGATAAAATTGACAGAATCTAAGTGTCAATGTGAATAAATTTTTTTATCAACATCCTTTGTCAGTTACATCAAATAAAATTGACAAAATCTAAATTTCAGAATGAATAAATGCTTCAACAACATCCTTTATCGGATATGTCGGATGAAATTGACAAAATCTGAGTATCAGAGTGACTAAAATTTTTTATCAACATCCTTTTCTCGGATACATAGGACAAAATTGACAAAATCTAAGTATCAGAGTGAATAAATTTTTTTATCAACATCCTTTTGTCAGATACATCAAATAAGATTAACAAAATCTAAATTTCAAAATGAATAAATTCATTATCAACATCGTTTGTCGGATATGTCGGATAAAATTGACAAAATCTAAGTATCAGAGTGAATATTTTTTTCTTAACAACATCCTTTGCCAGATACATCGAATAAAATTGATAAAATATAAGTGTCAGAGTGAGTAAATTTTTCTATCAACATCCTTTGTCAGATACATCAAATAAAATGGACAAAATCTAAATTTCAGAACGAATAATTGCTATATCAACACCCTTTTCTCGGATACATAGGATAAAATTGACAGAATCTAAGTGTCAGTGTGAATAAATTTTTTTATCAACATCCTTTGTCAGATACATCAAATAAAATTGACAAAATCTAAATTTCAGAACGAATAATTGCTATATCAACATCCTTTTCTCGGATAAATAGGATAAAATTGACAGAATCTAAGTGTCAGTGTGAATAATTTTTTTTTATCAACATCCTTTGTCAGATACCTCAAACAAAATTGACAAAATCTAAATTTCAGAATGAATAAATGCTTCAACATCATCCTATATCGGATATGTCGGAAAAAAATTGACAAAATCTAAGTATCAGATTGGCTAAAAATTTTTATCAACATCCTTTTCTCGGATACATAGGACAAACAACAAAAGTACGAAGAACAAAAGGGAAATCTTTTTGTAAGACAGTGGAGATAATTTGAATGAATATTTCGGCCCTATGTCCAAGGGCCGTCCTCAGCAAGACAAAAATATATAAAAGAAAAAAGGACTCACAACAACATGCGACCAATAAAACCAAAAAAGTGGAAATTCTTTCAAAACAATCCTAGCATCATTACTTCAGCGAAGTTCAACCAGGCAGTGTGGTCTTCGTCGCTATTTACATAGGACAAAATTGACAGAATCTAAATGTCGGTGTGAATAAATTTTTCTATCAACATCCTTTGTCAGATACATCAAATAAAATTGACAAAATCTAAATTTCAGAACGAATAATTGCTTTAACAACATCATTTGTCGGATATGTCGGATAAAATTGACAAAATCTAAGTATCAGAGTGACTAAATTCTATATCAACATCCTTTTCTCGAATACATAGGATAAAATTGAAAGAATCTAAGTGTCAGTGTGAATAATTTTTTTTTATCAAGATCCTTTGTCAGATACATCAAATAAAATTGAAAAAATATAAATTTCAGAATGAATAAATGCTTCAACAACATCCTTTATCGGATATGTTGGATAAAATAGACAAAATCTAAGTATCAGAGTGACTAAAATTTCTTATCAACATCCTTTTCACTGATACATAGGATAAAATTGACAGAATCTAAGTGTCGGTGTAAATAAATTTTTTTTATCAACATCCTTTGTCAGATACATGAAATAAAATTGACAAAATCTAAATTTCAGAATGAATAAATTCATTATCAACATCATTTGTCGGATATGTCACATAAAATTGACAAAATCTAAGTATCAGAGTGACTAAATTCTATATAAACATCCTTTTCTCGAATACATAGGATAAAATTGACAGAATCTAAGTGTCAGTGTTAATAAATTTTTTTTATTAACATCCTTTATCAGATACATCAAATAAAATTGACAAAATCTAAATTTCAGACTGAATAAATTCATTATCCATATCCTTTGTCGGATATGTCGGATAAAATTGATAAAATATAAGTGTCAGTGTGAATAAATTTTTTTATCAACATCCGTTGTCAGATACATCAAATAAAATTGACAAAATATAAATTTCAGAATGAATAAATGCTTTAACAACATCCTTTATCGGATATGTCGGATAAAATTGACAAAATCTAAGTACCAGAGTGACTAAATTCTATATCAACACCCTTTTCTGGGATACATAGGATAAAATTGACAAATTCTAAGTGTTAGAGTGAATAAACTTTTTTATCTACATCCTTTGGCAGATACATCGAATAAAATTGACAAAATCTAAATTTCATTATAAATAAATTCATTATCAACATCCTTTGTCGGATATGTCGGATAAAATTGGCAAAATCTAGATTTCAGAATGAATAAATTCATTATCAACATCCTTTTTCGGATATGTCGGATAAAATTGACAAAATCTAAGTATCAGAGTGAATATTTTTTTTTAACAACATACTTTGCCAAATACATCGAATAAAAATGATATAAGTGTCAGAGTGAACAAATTTTTCTATCAACATCCTTTGTCAGATACATCAAATAAAATTGACAAAATCTAAATTTCAGAATGAATAATTGCTTTAACAATATCATTTGTCGGATATGTCGGATAAAATTGATAAAATCTAAGTATCAGAGTGACTAAATTCTATATAAACATCCTTTTCTCGGATACATAGGATAAAATTGACATAATCTAAGTGTCAGTGTGAATAATTTTTTTTATCAACAACCTTTGTCAGATACATCAAATAAAATTAACAAAATCTAAATTTCAGAATGAATAAATTCTTCAACAACATCCTTTATCGGATATGTTGGATAAAATTGACAAAATCTAAGTATCAGAGTGACTAAAATTTTTATCAACATCTTTTTCTCTGATACATAGGATAAAATTGACAGAATCTAAGTGTCAGTGTGAATAATTTTTTTTTATCAACACCGTTTTTCATATGCATCAAATAAAATTGACAAAATCTAAGGTTCAAAATGAAAAAATTCATTATCAACATCATTTGTCGGATATGTCAGATAAAATTGACAAAATATAAGTGCCACAGTGACTAAATTCTATATCAACAGACTTTTCTGAGATATATAGGATAAAAGTGAAAGAATATAAGTATCAGAGTGAATAAATTTTTTTTTATCAACATCCTTTGACAGATAAATCAAATAAAATTGACAAAATCTAAATTTCAGAATGAATAAATTCATTATCCATATCCTTTGTCGGATATGTCGGATAAAATTGATCAAATATAAGTGTCAGAGTGAATAAATTTTTTTATCAACATCCATTGTGAGATACATCAAATAAAATTGACAAAATATAAATTTCAGAATCAATAAATGCTTTAACAACATCCTTCATCGGATATGTTGGATAAAATGACAAAATCTAAGTATCAGAGTGACTAAATTCTATATCAATATCCTTTTCTCGGATACATAGGACAAAATTGACAAATTCTAAGTGTCAGAGTGAATAAATTTCTTTTTATCAACATCCTTTGGCAGATACATCGGATAAAATTGACAAAATCTAAATTTCATAATAAATAAATTCATTATCAACATCCTTTGTCGGATATGTCGGATAAAATTGACAAAATCTAAATTTCAGAATGAATAAATTCATTATCAACATCCTTTTTCGGATATGTCGGATAAAATTGACAAAATATAAGTGACAGAGTGAATAATTTTTTTTTTATCAACATCCTTTTGTCAGATACATCAAATAAAATTGACAAAATCTAAATTTCAGAATGAAAAAATACTTTAACACTATCGTTTATCGGATATGTCGGATAAAATTGACAAAATCTAAGTATCAGAGTGACTAAATTCTATATCAACATCCTTTGTTGGATATGTCAGATAAAATTGTCAAAATCTAAGTATAAGAGTGAATAATTTTTATATCAACATCCTTATCAACATCATTATCAACATCCTTTGTCGGATATGTCGGATAAAATTGAAAAAATATAAGCGTCAGAGTGAATAATTTTTTTATCAACATCTATTGTCAGATACATCAAATAAAATTGACAAAATCTAAATTTCATAATGAATAAATGCTTTAACAACATCCTTTATCGGATATGTCGGATAAAATGACAAAATCTAAGTATCAGAGTGACTAAATTCTATATCAAAATCCTTTTCTCGAATACATAGGATAAAATTGACAAATTCTAAGCGTTAGAGTGAATAATTTTTTTTTTATCAACATCCTTTGGCAGATACATCGTATAAAATTGAAAAAAGCTAAATTTCAGAATGAATAAATTCATTATCAACAACCTATGTCGGGTATGTCTGATAAATTGACAAAATATGAATTCCATAATGAGTAAATTAATTATCAGCATCCTTTGTCGGATATGTCGGATAAAATTGACAAAATCTAAGTGACAGAGTTAATAAATTTTTTTTATCAACATCCCTTGGTCAGATACATCAAATAAAATTGACAAAATCTATAATTCAGAATGAATAAATTCATTATCAACATCCTTTATCGGATATGTCGGATAAAATTGACAAAATCTAAGCATCAGAGTGACTAAATTCTATATCAACATCCATTTCTCGGATACATAGGATAAAATTGACAGAATCTAAGTGTCAGTGTGAATATTTTTTTTTTACAACATCCTTTGCCAGATACATTAAATAAAATTTGTCAGATACATCAAATAAAATTGACAAAATCTAAATTTCAGAATGAATAAATTCATTATCAACATCCTTTGTCCGATATGTCGGATAAAATTGACAAAATATAAGTGACGGAGTGAATAAATTTTTTTTATCAACATCCTTTTGTCAGATACATCAAATAAAATTGACAAAATCTAAATTTTCAGAATGAAGAAATACTTTAACAACATCCTTTATCGGATATGTCGGATAAAATTGACAAAATCTAAGTATCAGAGTGACTAAATTCTATATCAACTTCCTTTTCTCGGATACATAGGATAAAATTGACAAATCCTAAGTGTTAGAGTGAATAAATTTTTTTATCAACATCCTTTGGCAGATACATCGGATAAAATTGACAAAATCTAAATTTCAGAATTAATAAATTCATTATCAACATCCTTTGCCGGATATGTCGGATAAAATTGATAAAATATAAGTATCAGAGTGAATAATTTTTTTTTAACAACATCCTTTGCCAGTTATATCGAATAAACTGGATAGAATCTAAGTGTCAGAGTGAATAATTTTTTTTATCCACATCCTTTGTCAAATACATCGAATAGAAATTGACAAAATCTAAATATCAGAATGAATAAATGCTTTAACAACATCCTTTATCGGATTTGTCGGATAATATTGACAAATTCCAACTATCAGAGTGATTATATTCTACATCAACATCCTTTTCTCAGATACATAGATTAAAATTGACAAAATCTAAGTGTTAGAGTGAATATTTTTTTTTTTATCAACATCCTTTGCCAGTTACATCAAATAAAATTGACAAAATCCAAGTGTCAGAGTGAATAAATTCAATATCAACATCATTTGTCGGATATGTAGGATAAAATTGATAAAATATAAGTATCAGTGATTAAGTTCCATATCAATATCATTTTCTCGGATACATGGGATAAAATTGACAAAATCTAAGTATCAGAGTGAATAAATGCTTTATCAACATCCTTTAAATGCATTATCAACATCATTTGTCGGCTATATCGGATAAAATTGACAAGAAAGACATGGAGTGTACACCGCAACGGCGCATACATAGCGAGAGAGACATGTAAAGTCGACATAGCTTTATTTCATTTTTTATGGTTAATTTAGACGAGGTTACGTGCGCGCACGTTTTTGAGAATATTATTCATAGTGTGTTTGAGGAGAAGCTGAGGTTTTGGGACTCCGGAGCTCGGTGGGGTGATGCATTTCCGGTTGTGCATCTAAACGTTCAGGGCCTTAATTCCTCGTTTGATGATATTCAATTATTATATAGGAATTCGTGCCCTGCAATTATCGGTCTCTTTGAAACATTTTTGAGCGAGAAAAATCAGGTATTTTTGGATATTCCCGGTTTTATGTCAGTATTTCTTAACCACCAGACGGCCCAAAAAGGTGGGCTCGGATTTTACATCCGAAATAATTTTCAGGCTGTACTAAGACATGATTTATGTACAAATAATGAAAAGGTATTTGAGTCACTTTTTATAGAAGTCCCAATCAACGCTAAGGAAAGGGTAATAATAGGCGAAGTATATCGTTCTCCAAGTGGGTCTATAACTCAATTTATGGAAGCATTAGATGATGTTCTTGGAAAAGTTTTTGCTGAAAATTCCGAAGTTGTATTCATGGGGGACTTTAACCTTGACCTTGCGGAACCACCATCTAGACGGGCTTCTGATCTTTTGTCTTTACTAATCTTTTATGGATTAGCTCCTTGTATAAACATACCGACAAGGATTTCTAACCAGACAGCAACATTAATTGACAATTTTTTTTCATCACTACACTCCATTAAGAACGAAGTACTGCTTTCTGATACTTCCGACCACTTGCCAGTTGCAGCCTTGTTTCCAATCCTCCAAAATCCACAAAGATTAGTCTCCCAGGATACACCGAGATTCTGTTGCTCACCAGTGGAGCTGGATAGACTGAAAGAAAATCTGAGTACATCTTCATGGGACTTTTCATTACCAGAAAATATTAATTTGGGCAATTATAACGATATATTTGGCAAGTTTTATGACATTATTAAGTAAAAAATCTCGGCTTATTGTCTAAAAGCTCCTTTAGAGAATCCTCGATCAAAAAGATCAACACCCATAGCTCCCTGGCTAACATCGGGAGTCCTCAAGTCAATAAATAGGAAGCCGAACCTTTGGAAATAGTACAAAAACAGACCAAGTGATGCTAAATTAGAAACATTTAGGTTGTACCGTAATATGCTGAAATCAATTATTCGGAGAGCAAAAACAGTATGTTTTAAAAACAGATTTGTTGATTTTGGTAAAAATAAAAAGAAGAGGTGGGACGTGATTAAGGAAGTTAGCCAGCCATTAAGAAATCAAGAAGGTCTCCCTAAGTCTCTTATGGTAGACGATCAACTTATCACAGAAAAAGGACAAGTACGACATCATATGAACAAATTCTTTGCGGAGATAGAGAAATCAACTGCTAATAGCGTATCCCACTGCTCGGTGTCACAGACTTGGAAGCAGTTCCTAAGCCCCCCGTGTTTGAAATCAATGGTTCTTGAGGACGTTACGGTGAAGGATATTACAAATATTGTTTTGTCTTTAAAGAATTCTTCAACGGGTTTTGAAAAAATTTCTGCTAAAGTAATCAAATATATCCTTCCATCGATTATCACCCCACTTCGCCATTTGATTAATAGGTCATTTCAACTAGGAGTATTTCCTCAACGTCTTAAATTGTCGCGTGTGATAGCTCTCTTTACAGGAGATGACCGTGAGGATCCTGGTAACTATAGGCCGATCTCTCTTTTGTCAGTGTTCTCTAAGATATTTGAAAGGCCAATGCTAAAACGTCTAGTGAGATTTCTTGAAGCTAAATTTTTTTTTCCATCAACATCAGTTTGGGTTTCGCGCAAAGTATTCTACAGAACATGCTTGTAATAAACTTCTCCAGTTTATACGACAATCTTTAGATTCTAATCTTATTCCTGCAGCCATTTTTCTTGATGTAAAGAAAGCTTTTGACAGCCTTACAGACAAGATCCTCATTGGTAAACTTTCTCATCAAGGTGTGCGCGGGGAATCATTATCTTGGTTCTATTCATACCTTACTGACAGATCTATTGCCATGAAAGATACAGACAAGGAAGTTCCAATTGAATACGGAGTACCCCAAGGTTCTATTCTTGGGCCAACGCTCTCCCTGATACATGTGAACGACCTCTACCGACTTCTTAACACCCCATTTCCCAATGTATGCTGTGGATTGTGTCACAAATGTCACTGTCAGACTATGTCGGTGTCCACATCTGATAGTCGAGAAGAACTGGTAGCATTTGCAGATGACACTACTCTAGGTGCTGCAGCTCCGGATGAGTCATCCCTTATTCTAAAGCTTCAAGCAATGACTGAGAAGATACTCAATTGGTTTGACATAAATCAACTAGCTTTAAATGTAAAAAAGTCCTACCTTCTTATTTTTTCCCGTACAGGTGTGAGCAGCCCTACAATTACTGAGCTTCCTACACCAAGAGGCTCCATAAGTCGCCCCCGGATCGATATGTGCACTTCCTGGAAGTTCTTTTGGATGAAAATTTATCGTTTAAGTGGCACGTTCAAGTAATAAGAGTGAAAATTTCCCGTGGACTTGGAATCATCCGTAAATTAAAGCGTTTATTTCCTTTTCCTATACTCCGTCTTTTATATTTCTCTCTCGTTTTCCCTTATATATGTTACTGTTCGTCTGTGTGGATGTCTATATTTTCTTCTGTACTTGCTCCTGTTCATATTCTTCATGAGAAAGCAGTAAGAGTTCTCCAGTCGACTATACACACTCCTGATGATCTCCTTAAGATTAGAGATATTTATGTTATATCTCTATCAGTAGTATGTACATATGGAATTTGCTCACGGGTATAGCAATTCCCATGTTATTTGCTCACGGGTATAGGACCATGCTATTTGCTTGCCTCTTGGGGTTGAATGACCTTTATCTACGAGACGTATACACCTTTTCAAAGAGAGTAGTCTGGTTTGGTGGGTATAATCTGGGTTGGTGGGTAAAGTTTGGTTTTGTGGGTATGGTTTGGTTTGGTGGGTATAGTCTGGTTTGGTGGGTATTGATAGGATAATTTTTTAACATGAAATCTCTGAATAAAATATTTTTGGAGCATGTACTTGACGATGAATAAAAGGGTTAAGGTGATTAGCAATTACGAGCGAGGATTCCCCCATTGGTTCCTGCCAGTAGGCTACGCATATCAAGTTGAAAATTTGATAGAATGAGGTTTTTGAGGTGGAATATTAATGTTTTGAATAATAGGAGTGTGATTGATTCTAATTAGTGGATTGGATAATTTTTTAACATGAAATCTCTGAATAAAATATTTTTTGGGGGAGATGGGCTGATTGTGTACTGTATAATACACAAGTGATGTTTGAACAGTGTTGTCAATTTAAAATAGGGTCTAACGTTTTAGTATACTAAAAAGTTGATACTAAGAGGTATGTAGATGGTAAGAAAAGAAGTTCAATAATGAAATTCATAACAAACCTTAGAAATCCTTGCAAATCAAGTAGTAGGGTGTATGTGAGTACGAACCATCAAGGATCATAAGCACCAACGACACTAACCAGCAGAGACATTAACTCCCCAAAGGTCCCTTATCCCCAAACTCGTTGGGCATTTTTTTAAGGTTAATTTAGACGAGGGTATGTGCACGCACGTAACTTTGTCTAAATTAACCTTAAAAAATTGAAATAAAGCTATATCACGTGGGAGTTTTAAAAAAAGTGTCCGGATCGGGATTCGAAGGGGTATTGTCCTCGTGGGAGCTCATGAGGCCTCTCTACTTTTATCTTATATCTCTATCTTCGTTGGCATATCAATTCTTCCACGGAGATCTCCCATTTTGTTTTTCTGGACTACTTAAGCTAGTAGGGGAAGTAAATTTGTTCGCAGTTCGAAACTGGGACGATGTGATGATTCCGGCTGCTCCCTCGGTTCCTTCATACTTTCGTCTAGTCGTTACCGTGGGACGTGCTTGGAACTTGGTTCCTGCTGAGATTCGTCAGTCGCGAACACTTGGCTCCTTTAAGAGACAAATGAAAAGTTTCTTATTAAAGGTAAATATTAAATAATTTTTAGTTTTTTTATAGTATTTTTTTTTTTTGGGGGGGGGTGTTTTTTTTTTTTTTTTTTTTTTTTGGCGTTGGATCCGCGAAGATGTAGAGAATTTTATTTTATTTTTTATTTATTGTCTGGTGATAGGAGGGTCGCTGTTTCGTGTGGACTGTCGGTCAGTTGACTTCTTTTCCTTATAGATTTATAAATTAGACATTGCTTAGACTTGTTTATGCCAAGTTTTAATATTAGTCTTTTATTCTGTGTCGTTTCCCAAATAACGGGCCATTGAGCCCTTTGGGATATTGTTTATGTTATTGTTATTTATGGAAATAAATGGAACTTGAAAACAGAAATCGGTACCTACTTCAGCAAAGCTCTTTTCTTTGAAAAATACTTTTAAGGAATGCTTCTTGAAAAGAGCTTGGCTAGATTAGGCGTAGTCTTGATGTTACTAGGACTTTTGGCATTCCAGGATCTTTTAACCATGAAGCAGTGTAAAGGTAAACATTAATGATTCTAAAAGAAAGCATCAATATATAGGCTACCCTATTGGTAGTTTTGCAGACCCATTGACTTCCACTAATAGTCTACTTTATGTAGGCTAAGGTAAGACACCTAGTAGGCTGTGTGATTTGCTTGAATGTTTTGATATAAATCTACCTCATAGTTATTATATAATAGTAGCATATACCTTTTATGCTTTTTTATATTAGAAATACAAATTACTTGGTTGAACACTGTTTGACTATCAAAGTCATTTGTTCTTTATACTCTAAGCAACGAATATTGTCATTTACTCTTCAATACAAAGCACTATAAAGTCAAAACAATAGACAATATTGTGTTTCCTTTAAACATGGAGAATGATATAAAGTCTTCTGTAGGCCTATGACTTTTTAAGCATCAAATTACTATAGAGAAACATGAATAAAGTTATACAGAATACTTTTTGGTTTTCTTATTTAATGTATGATCCACTAAAATGTCATACAAAATAAATTACATTACCCCACTGATACATAGAGAAAACAACAAAGTCATACAGATGGCTTTTCATAGTTCCAATTGCAGTTCAGGCAACTTGGTGGTCACATATCAATCCTAAAACTTAGTCAACGTACCTGAGAATTTATTTGACAAGGAAAATTAGGCTTAGGATGCTTCTTCATCAGCAAGTTCCGTAGACATTGTCTGTTATGAGTCAACCCAAAAATCTTGTTATCTCTATTGTAATTCAAGTAGACTTTCCAAGCAGACCTGTCCACCTAGAGTCTAAGGCAATTTTGACCAAGTTTTAGGATTAATATGACCACTAAGTCACCTGGACTTGCAGTCCTCAGTCAGAAAACTCAATTTATAAGCCAAGACAGTTACACTAATACTGAATTAATTGAAAATTGGTTGACTGAAAAGTTGCCTGGCCTTGTGTGCAGACAAGTGGCAAAGGATCTACCCACCTAAAGTCTTAGACAGGCAACCCAGTTTATAAGCTCAGACAGTTACACTCACACAAATTTCATTCAAAATTGGTTGACCCAACAAGTTGCCTGGATTTGCAGGTGAACAAGTGACATAAGGTCTGCCTGCCTATAGTCTCAGGCAAGGGCAGCTGAGTTTTAGGACTAACATAGGAACATCAAATTGCCTGGACTCACAGGAAAACATTTGTGGCCATCGTCCACATCAGCGATATCAGCGATGCCATACTCTTGTTTGTAGTTATTTTTATTCGATTCAAACTTGATTTGCATATTCAATTTAAGTTTCACTCGTTTTGAGATTTATTTATTCATTTATATTAATATATATTGCATGTTTGTTCGCATTGATTGAACTTTGATGGATTAAATTTTCAGAATATATATCCTATAGGCCTTCAAAAAATTATGGGTAAATACTAGTGAAAAGGATGTCACACTGTTATACTAAAGCAATGCAAGAAAAAAGGTACTGTTCTAATATCTGGTGAACATGCGAGAAGTGAAGTTTGGTTAATGCTAGTGAAATAAAACAAAAGAGGATAAAAATATAATAGTTTAGAAACAAATTTTGGCTGTATATTTGCACATTAGGGAGGTGGGGGTAAAGCATAGCATATAATAAATACATAGCCTAACCTAAACTAACCTAGGTACCTTTTTTCCTCCTAAACCCCAAAAAACTAAAGCTTAAATATAGTTCCTGGAGTGAGAAACCCCTTGTTTATAGAGCATAAGATAGGAAATTACTGGGTAATGTTATCTGTTCTTGGCTTTTCTCAAGTTGCATTCTTGCATGTTGCCCATATATTAGAACAGTACCAAAAAAATTTAATGGAACAAAACAGGAATTATATTAAGAACAAAATTAGAGAGTCGTGGCTTCTCTGAATGACAAATGTTGATTAAATAAAGCAATACTATTAGATCATTATCTGTCATTGTTATTATGTAATATATATCATTGTATTATGACTCGTATACAATATATTATTGCATTGTTTGTACTTGCCATTGTACACTGTTTATTCTAATTCAGCATTAGGCCACATAATTTTGGGGTGCCATTTATGTGAGGGGGAGCAGTTGCCTCAGTTAGACTTTGAAAAATACCTTCTTATTTCTATTTTGCTACTTTTTATTTTATCATGGCTAACTGGTTATTTTTGCCCCATTTACATTTTGAGGATTGGAATCACTGACATAATTACTAGATACAAATCATCAGCACAACTGGGTTATATTTTGTTTAGTGATGAGCCTGAATAAAAGACTCTTACTTAGTTACTTCATAATAAATAAATTATTATGGTTAATAGACTTTGAAGTTGATACCACGAACCTATGCTTTACTCCCCCCCCCCCCTAATATGGAAAGATATAGCCTAAGTCAGCTTCAATCATTAGTCAGCTACATATGACCTATTTTTCTCCCTAGCCAGTTATTTAAAGAAGCAAATTTTTGAGCATAGGGCTAATAGGTTTCTATGGGCTGTTTTGAGCCTTCTAGCCCCTTCAGGGCTCAAAATTAATAGTCCCTGTCAAGTGATTATTTAATTATAAAAGAGCATGAAAAATACTCATTATTTGGAATTGTACTGAAATGCTAAATTTTGTTGAAAACTGCAGTCTAGGCTATGTACCAAAAATATGGTGTTGATTTATAATTCAGGGTATATCTTTCACCATTTTGGAGGGAGGGAGGAGGGGGGGTCTTGATAAATTTAGCTATATATGGATTCACAATGGAATTCTGGCTATACGTGTGTCTTATTTTTTAGGCCAGACCATCTTAATATTAAATTAGGCTAATCAGAAAACTTTGAATATAACTTTGAACTTAGAAGCTTAATTTTTTTATAATGCCCTTTGCCTATCACCTTTAAAACAGTTGAAATGGGTGACTTTGATATTGATTGTTTTTTTTTGTTTTTTTTGGATTCTTAAAAATATATCTTGTATAAAAAACAGGTTTTTAATAACAAATAAAAAAAAAATGTATTTTAAAGTTTTGTTTTGGCTTCTTTATAGAATATATGTCATGTAGGCTAAGGCTGAACTGCTGCTTTTTTGTTGCTTTTGGCTGCTCTTTTGGATATGATTCGTTTTTTCTTTTGGGGATTCATGCCAAAGTATAAATTCATAAATATCTAATGTCAGTCCAATTATAAACTGCATCTTAAAGGAGTAAATTTATCAAATTGAAAAATACATGATGAATACTTCACATGAGAACGCTTCAATTACAATGAAACAAAAAACACTTAATTGTTTATTCGGTATGTTACTTTTCAACTTTTCGGCATCCCTGCTTTCAATAAAAAAAAAATCAAGTTACTATCACTTAAATATAATAGCTCCCTATGCCTCCCCCTCTGGATACTATCTTGATAGGATAGCGTCTGTGCTTTAAATAACAAAAATATTTAACTTATTGGCACCCCTTATTTAAAAAAAAAGCGTGTTCTTATTATTTAAATATTATAGCTCACTACTCCCCCCCCCCTCTCTCTGGATACCACCTTGATAAAATACCGTCTCTTCTTTAAATTAAAAAAAAATATATTTTTGGGATCCCTGCTTTCAATAAAAAAATTTCGAGATATTATCTTTTATATGTAATACTTCCCTCCCCCCCCTCTGGATACCACTTTGATAGGATACTGTATCAGCTTTCATTAGAAAAATAAGTTACTTAGTAATTAACTAGGTCAATATATGGTTCAGACAAACATGCAAAATAACGTTAAAAAGCTTAGTGTTCCTTGAAAAAAGTTGAGGGTATGAGTAAGGGGTTATCATTTAAAATTGATAGCCCCCTATACTTCCTTCAATAGGCAATAATTAACAATTTATTTATAAATCATATTTTTAGGTAACTTCCAGTTCAATCTTTAATTATCAAACCTTGTGCATAGCTTAGTCTATAGCTAAATTTTGTCACAATATAAGGTTTTTTTTTGGGATTCAACTTGAAAATAAAATTCTTGACTACAAACAATGTAAGAAATAGCGATTGGGAAACTACATTCGAAATGATTTAAACTCATTTCATAAAGACGATCCTGTTTTTTGTCAGCATATGAAGAATTGTGTATATTGCAATATTTGCAATTGCATATTGCATCTGTCTGTTTGTTATGCAAAGTAACAAAAGAGACGAAAATTAATGAACAAGAGAGTAGTGAAGAATTATGGTATGCCAAGTAATATTTGGCAGGGAAAGTCACTGGTGATAAATCTCTAGGGGTGGCACCGTGATTTTCGGGGATTCGGGCAGCCAAATTTTTTTTCGGGGTGACGCATAGATTTTCGGGAAACTACCCGAAAATTCGGGGATAGTGCAAGCCCTGCTTTATTTCCAATCAGGAAAATCTAAATACTAAACCACACGAGAAGGAAAAGCTCCGAATTTGCGGTTGACGCAATAAAGAATTCCCACAAAATTAATTTCAAATCGACCGAACGCCGCCGTCTCTGTCAGCGGCGGCGTGCCTGCGGTGCGCCGGTGGCGTTCGACCGGGTCTCTCGTCGGCGGCTTTCGGTCGATTCTCCGGTGCGGCGTCGGGGTCTAGCTGGAACAAGTATCCTGAAATGGCATCTTGCATACCATCTAGTGCTTGGTCATCATCAAAAATATTTTCTGATACATCAGAATAGTCACTTTCTGAACTTGAGGTCATATTTTTTCAAAAAATGTATTTTCACTAATATATATAACAATCAACAGATTTTGTAAATTTGAATTTTCACAAATGAAAAATATTGTCAGATTCATAGGAAATAGTTTCCGCTAATATTATTCAGCTCCGCAGCTTATCATTGTTTTATTTTTGACAACACTGTTTTGCGAATTTATTCAAACCAAAAATGCTTATAGCAGCTAAACAAAAACTCGCAGGAAACCTGGATTTTCAGGTATGAATAGACCTAAAATAGATTAAGAGGGCTAAATATGTTTTCATTTTGGTGTCCTTGGTACTTTAAGGTTTTACTTACCCATCCCGTCAAGGCCTGCGTGAGTTGTTGACGGGTTTTGACGTCAAGCACTGGCCCGTCATTTTCGGGCAGGAGGGCGCACTGTCCCCCCTCCTGAATTTAGAGAATTTTTCGTTTTAACCCTGTATTTGTCACAATAATTCGATTTTAATAATCAATTCTCCGAAAATATTGAATTCCAAGAAGTATACGTGTTCCATGTGCGACTCCCGATGAAGGGCTGTGTCATTTTTTATTCATATGCATTAAGCTTTCATCAATCCAGAAATCTTTTTTTTTAAGGAGACATAAGATGAGCACTTTCTTTTTTTTCTCAACAGCAACTTCAACTTTACATGCGGCATTTGATAATTTCTTAAAAAGCCTTCATTTATTCTTTAGTTATTTTTGGGTATAGTTTAATTATTCGACTTTCTTTAGTAAGCTTGAATTTTGTTTGTCAGGTAATGTTTTGCTACAAATTTTAGTGTTATTCATATTCTTTTTTTTGTATATGGCTTTCAAGCTCTGAAATGCAATACTCTTATTAATACCAACCGTTATATCGTTTGTTCTTTAAATATCACTCACAATTTATATATATATATATATATATATATATATATATATATATATATATATATATATATATATATATATATATATATATATATGTATATATATATATATATAGCTTCTATACGTATAGCTTCTCTATACGGCGGTCCCAAAGCTTCTCTATACGGCTAAAGTTACGACTCTTCAATAGCAATGTTATGCCAGTGCTGCTTTACGCTGCCGAAACCTGGCATCTGAACCGGGAACAAGAGCTAAGAATACTTGCTCTCGAAAACACATGTCTCAGAAGAATTCTCAACATCCGTTGGCAGCAGAGAATAACAAACCAAATCATCCGTGACAAGACTGGCCAGCCTCTTGTGACACATATTATAAGAGTCCGCCGATGGAGATACCTTGGCCATGTACTACGTATGGACAATCTCCGACTACCAAATGCAGCACTCCATTGGCAGCCATTGAGTCCACGCCACAGGGGCAGACCCAGAAACACCCTGAGTCGAACGTACCAGACAGATCTCCGTAACCTGCACACATCAATCCAAACTCAGCGGGAGGACATACTGGCAGCAGCAAACCGGCGGGAAGATTGGCGGCTCCTTCTTGATGCCCTGGGTGCCTCTGGAGGCACAGGTGGATCTAAGGTCTAAGGAAGGATATATATATATATATATATATATATATATATATATATATATATATATATATATATATATATATATATATATATATATATATATATATATATATATATATATATATATATATATATATATATATATATATATATATATATATATATATATATATATATATATATATATATATATATATATATATATATATATATATATATATATATATATATATATATATATATATATATATATATATATATATATATATATATATATATATATATATATATATATATATATATATATATATATATATATATATATATATATATATATATATATATATATATATATATATATATATATATATATATATATATATATATATATATATATATATATATATATATATATATATATATATATATATATATATATATATATATATATATATATATATATATATATATATATATATATATATATATATATATATATATATATATATATATTGGTTAATATTGTTTGATTAATTTCACTTTAATGTCACTAATGGGCCTTTGCTTTTTTCCTTTCTTTTTTATTTTACCCACTTCTGTAATATTTTTGGTTAAAGATTTTTCGTCCGAAGAAGCAGTCAAAAATGAAAGTTTGCTCACAATGAAAGAATTTTGTGCTGGGATGTATGCAGAGAAGGACGGTGTCCTATACCATGAAAGTAAACCCGTCAAAGAGATACCAGTAAGTTTCTTCTTTTTTAGGAATGGAAAAATTTTGGTTTTGATGGAGGTGTGGGAAAACGATGTGAATTAGGCGAATGGTGCTAACAATGCTTAAGTAGAACGCCGTTCTGTTTTTCTCATTCATTCTAGTATGAAACGTGGTGTATTCTTAATAGAATAGTTGTCTAAGTAGAGATGGCCTTCTGGATTTGCATACAGCTATACATCTTTCAAAGAGAGTGAGTATCCCCTTGCAATTTCGTATGGATTCTATGGACGCAATAGGAAAACATTTCTATGGAAGCTCTACACCTTTCAAAGAGAGTAAGTACTTTTTCATGAGAAAGATGCTGTTCAAAGGTGATTTATTCCTCTCTCTCTATCCCACTCAATTTGTTGATAGTAGCTCAGTTTCATTTTGGCGGTGAGAGTGTCAACACATGAAAATTTTTTTCATACATGTCCACTATGTATGTACACACTGGGCAGCTGGTCATCATATGAGAATTTTACAATGATTGATGAGTATGATGAAAAGTGCAGATTAGCAACCCGTGTAAATTGCATAGAGGATATGCTGTACAAATTAAAGGTTGAAATTCCTGTCTTGAAGGGGTGTGTGACTCTCATCCTAGAGGGCACCTATTCTCCAATTGCCGCTATGATAAATGTAATCAGTGGGAGAATACATATCCTGGTATGATTGGAAAGAATCCTAAGCGTGATTTTAGTTTATTACTTAGAGATTGGTATCGTCGTGGCTTTAGATTGTTCTGGGAGGAGGAACCGGGTCAGCGATTCAACTGTTGGAACAACAAAAGAATTTGGTTTCTACATCATCGTTGTGAAGACAATGGCTACGATAATTATAAGCCTACTGATTTTTATTTGGCTTTGACGGAATGTGATTCACCACTTGAGGACACTGTTTGTGACATTGCTTCAAACATGCAAATTGAAACATGCAAATTCTACAAAATGCATGAGAATAATATCATTGACTATACAAAGAGATATGATAAGAGTAAAGTTACACTCTACTGTAGAAAATGTGATCCTGACATTGCAGCACATCAGGATCAGAATACCGTGAATTTGGATAATCTACCTGCATTAGTTGTTCTCGAGAAGTACCTATACGTAGTAGAAGATGAAATCTAATGAGTAGAAAAGTTGTTTTTTATCATGTATATTCATTATTTTTATTAATAAACAATTTCACATACATTTTTAGAATATTTTATTCGTAGGGCACTAAAATCAATATTAAACACGCTTGTAAGTATTTTTTCCACTAGAAAGTCATTAAATCGAAGAAAGTCAACGTAAATGTGAGAAACTGCTTGTAGGTATAGCTACGACATCTGAACATGAAAAAGAGTAGTGCATGAAAGCCGCATGTCTTAGTCGTTAAATCCTGTACTCTCCTTTGATTTTGAATAATAGTTTTCCCACTGCTCTCAATAAAGTTGCTGATATGTGGAGTATAGAATTTATATGATAGGCCAAAAGGATCAAAAAATTCAATATTATTTGCTGTTTGACAAATGCATAGCCAATGACCTGTCTTCAAAGTCGATGGACTCCTATTAACAATGATTAGGGTATTGTTAACAATTGGAATTTTTTCAATGAAGTCCGATGGTATGCAATAGGACTTGTACTGGGACATGTACGGATCCATATTAAATACGCTGATTATTTGGTTTGTAATCATGGTGCTAGGTCTAGTAGAACACTGCCGTCGGGTGTGATTTCCCAATAGGTATCAAATTGACTCAATGATATTAGCGTGATACTCTCAGTCAAAGCATCGGTAAATGTGCACTCTAAGCGTACATTCCCTGTTCGTACTATACTCATATCCTGGGTACCAGACAAGTACAAGACAATTACACCATAATTTTTTGAAAACATTGAATCGGTTATTCTATTTTCAAATAATTGGGAGTCATGATCTAGGGACTGCATGGTCAACTCGTACAGATTTCGATAGGATTTTTTGTCAAAGGATAGTGTACAGTGGAATACCATTCACTTTACATACAAGGCTAGATAGACGAAACAAATTGAAATCATGGGGGGATGCAGTCCAGGATCCAACGGCACTGGCACTCTTCACAAATGCCAAAGCGAGTTTTGATGGGGTTTCTTCATTGATAAATGATGAATCGGTATAACTACGAAAGCCAGTTGCAATTTGACGTTGATTGGTGATCGTATGGGGGACAAGAAGTTTAATGTTGTTGCCATTGGTTCTTAGCTTTTCCACCGCCAATGCAACAGAGCTCATAAACTGTTGTTTTCGGACATGAAGAATTGCGGATGTGATAATGACACTTGCATCAGGTACTACAGCAAGTGTTTTTGTCAAAATGAAATTCGATGGGGCTAGTTGCAACTTTATGTCAATCTTGACATTGGGGGGTAACCATTGGGATATATTGAATATCTCATGATTTAATTTTCCAAATAAATGATACTCTTGGGTCACTGCAGTAGTCAACTCACCGTCAGTATCAACACCTGATGGATATTCGTACCCCAATGATTGTCCTCTCAACTACTTATATGCCTTTGGTGTCATCATAATAAATTGTATGTAGCTTGCATAGTTGGATAAATTATTGCTAGTGCTCACCAATGTTCCATTAATAAATACATTAATTTGTTTGAACAGGTTGTGTAGAATACAGTTTTCGTAGGAGTGACCATCGGCAGCAGTTGGAGTTGTATTATCTGACTTTTTCTTCACCGCAACATTTAAATCAATGAATGTTGATGACAAATCAATGAAATAGTCTTCATCGGAAAATATTTGAAAGTGTATATTTTCCGAGAGGGGTGTCTGGGGATTAAATTGTTCATAATAGCCATACTTGACACTGACATCAACATTGTCAGCATTGAACAGATTCAATGAGGAACTAATTGATGGATGTGATTTCTTGGGGGGGGAGATAAGTGATCTAAAGAGAAGAAATCCTTCTTTGATCTAACAATCTTTTTCCTCTTATTGGTCTTCTTCGTTTTATTCCTCAAAGTCCTTGTTGATGTCCTTTGCTTACCACCTGGGTAGAAACTGATGAGTGAATGACGCGCACGCATCCTTTTCAATCCCTTCCCATTTTGCTGAGAATTAATTGCTCATCAACGGCTCCTGCTGAAGATCTAATATTGTCCTTAACACTCTCCTTGAAATTTTTACCCGACCCCCAGTCCTGTAGTGTTGAGGCAGCAAAATTTGATGCAGCAGGTACAATATATTTTCTGGCAAGGGGTAGTGCAGAACGAAATAACCTAGCAAAACAGCTACCAAGACCATAGCCAGACATTGTAGTACGCCCCTTGTAGTAGTCTAATCCATGACCTATTTGACGTGGACTCAGAGCACCAACATAGCAATTGATATCAGGACAGACAAATGGAATTCTTCTATTGTTCCTTTTAGGTGGTGCTGTTGACGACGATGGGTCGAAAATGACATGTAATCACTGCTAAACCTTTTGTTATTGCTAGAGTGTCACCCAATTCACTTCTTAGTGTTAACTGAAAGAGTTCCAAATATGAAGTGGTTACAGGAACATACTGAATATTCTTTATATTATAGTGATGAACAAGTTCATGAGTTGTTTTTCGTTCAAGAACACTTAGGAGAGGACATTTGAATTACCAACACTCGATGCTTCCACAAAGGATGCATAAAGAAATATGCAAGAGTCTGAGGTGACACCAGTTGGATAATCAGCACAAATAACTTGATCCATCCCATTAACAGTGCTAGCGTTTTTCCCATTGATCATATTCTGTTTAGAGCCAAGAACATCTCTCAGATTATCATTGAGATGAATCATTTCAGTGTCAACAGGTGAGGTAATGTAAATCCTATCGTGTTCCATGAATAATTAAAATGGAATGTACAATTCCTGCGATATGAGATTTTTCTATTGATTGTATGACGCAAATCTGTCATACTATCATATTCTATATAATTCAATGTGGCATGTGGATATTCACTAGATTTAAGTGCTTCAACCCATTCATACTTAACAAAGAGTGACCAATCTAATGGTATAACTTTTATATCATACACACGATCCTTTTTCAGGATGTCATAGGTATTCTTGAGAATACAGTCGACAAGAACCACTTCATACTTCCCGTCATCGAATTTAAAGGCGGGGGAGAGTTTCGTCCAAAAATCACTTTTTATTCAAGTCATTGTAGAGAGGATTAGAAACATTTGGAGTGTAAGCTGCACTGAATTCTTTGGCCATTGTCAATAGCTTCGAAGCTAAAACAGGGATCGACACCCAGGATGTATCCACTCCCCCACACGAGAAACCGTTTCCTACCCCTGTAAGTACATGTCTTTGTTATATTTCCTATCCGACTGGCTCCACCATTATTGATAACTTTTTGTAGCACTTTATATTAAACGCAACAGAGAATCTCTTCATCTTTGGTATCGCGCAAACGATAAGTTATGGGTTTAGTGTCTAGGATTTTTGCCACTTTGAAAAGTTCTGTGGACCACAAGTAATTACCCTTTTCAAAAACATTAGTTGTTCTATTAATTCGAACAGTATCACCAACATTGAAGTTTTTCTTCTTCACAATCCTTTCATTGGAATATTGTTTAAGAAAAGTATCAATTGTATCATGATCTGAATGATGAGCTTCCGTTGGGGTTGAGTTGGACAATGATCGAAGAGGCCGTTGACTATAAATCAACATGATTTTATCTAAATCATGAATAAAAGCAGGTGTATTTTTCAATGTACAATATCTTGAAATTAAAAGTCGAATAGTTCTTATCAATCGTTCGGCCAATGCAGCCTTTATAGGACTATAACTATGATGGAGCAGTGTATTATATTTCGCTAGTATTTTTTCAACATGTAGATTAACAAATTCACTACCACAATCCGTTTGAATTTTTTTTACGAATCCTGTTCGAGAATACTTTCTGTACCTTTAGTAACTTCATCGCATCTCTTTCACCACAAGGGAATGGTATATGTATAAGGACTAAAAACACTGATTGCAAGTAGAATATATTTGTAGGGTGTATGGTAACATTTTTCACTCTTATCTTGAGTTAGAAGATCTGTTTGCATTATATGCAATGGGAAAAAGGCTTTAGTTTTTCGATAATGATTAGCACGAAGCCTATGATTTCTATGCAGAGTGTAACTTGATTCATTTTGTAGATAGTCTTGTACATTTTTAGTGTGAACACCAGTGACTTTGGAAAGAGTGTTGGGGGAACTTAAACTTCCCACTTCACCAATATTTTCATAAACACGTATCAGAATATCCACCATTTTGAACGTAAACACGCAGGTATACTAACGTCCGCTACCCTTTTGTATACTAGTGGTTAATGATGGTGGTGGTGACGTTGACTTGATACGTCTTCGCTTTTGTCTAGCTATCAGTGGTGTGCTCCTCCTCATTGTCGAATCAATGTTCCCACTGGGTTTGCTAGTATTTTCCAAGATTGATTTAAAATCTTCTTCTTTTTCTTCATATTTTAATGGTGTTGACGGCGAGGGTGTATGTTCATTGAATTATTTTAGAATTTGCCTATTGCTAATAAGGCTTTTGGGGAAGTTTAATGTATTTAGAAAGTTGTATAGATGAGTGTCAAAGGATAAAAGTCCTTTACGATTTGTAACCATATCATAGATTAAATCAAGTAGATTATAGCTCTTGCCCTGATTTATAATTCCTTTCCCATTGCTATCAACTGGAATATGATCTTGACCAGTTTCCATGAGATAGGTTGTGAGTCGTTTACTTTGTTCACGATATGAGTGCGGCATTAGATTTCCAATGCTTGACACTATTGAATCAAATTCCTCCTTCTTTAATTGTGTTCCACCAGTGATAGCAGAAGAAGAATCCTGAGGCGTGATCTTTTGTCATTGTCAATTCTTTTGCGTGATCAATACCACTGGCCTTCGCACGATAGGGCTTATGTTTGTCCACTCGGCGAAGTGCATCTTGAAGTAAAAGCAGTTTTTTATCATCCTCAATATTCTCGTTGTCAATGAATTTACTCAGATTGTCCTCAGAGTGTTCCACGGGTGAGAGAGCGAGTTCTATTGGAGTCAATTTATAGCGTTTAGCCATCTAGAGAAAACTCTTTACAAGTCCTGCAATTATTGGCAGTAAAAGTGTGAAAAAGCTACCGCCCGCTTGAAGAAGACGTTTCCTTTTAAAATTCTTTCCTTTCTTTTTACAGGCCAATGTACGTACAATGGAAAGATGTTGCTTTGCCTGATGCTTAACTACTTCTGGCAGTTGAACATTGCCTTCGGTTACATTTAAACAAAGTTTGGATATTAGATTAATGAAATCATTGTCAATACCATGTTTGAATATGGCTTTCCTAAGGGGGGGGTTTGAAGTGCTTAGAACGGAAAATAAATGTCTATTTTCATGTAGTTTCTTCAGTGTCATGATGGTAACTAATAGGCCTTTTTACCGTTCATGGGGAGATATACTATAATTTAATTGTCAAAAATATCTGTGACTACACACAAATCCTCGGGTGTATTTTGATTAGGATCCAATAGGATATAGCCGTAGGGTTTATTAGTTGCCTGATTGTACGCTGAAAGTAGAAATTTGGGTGTGCCGGGGTATATTTGTTTATTGAGAGTTATTAGCGAGCTAGGATCACGAACAACTCTGTAAATGATATAGTAGGTGCAGTTCAATGCAAGTGTTTGCATACATTTGCTCTGATGAAAGAGATTGTGTAGAACTAGAGTAATGGATATCTCTGCATGATGAGAGTGAACAGTGAACAGTTCTAGTATTTCCTTGGATCATTGTTCAACTAATTTAGTTGAATCGTCCTTAATGAGCCAAGAATGCTGTTCAATAGTGCTGGAAACATGAAGCCCCTTCATGAACTGTATATGTAACGACCCTAATATAGTAATTGGTTTTATTTTATTGTATGACTCCTGCCATCTCCTGTTGCAATAGTAGATTTTTTATGGCTTTTTCACAAGCATTTCATTACAATTTCTAATATTTTAGTTAATAGTGTTGTTTTGCCTGACATTGATGGTCCAAACACAAACGATCTGAATGGTGTTTTAAATTGATACATGTTCCCTTCAACAGTTCACCTAGACAACTAACTGTAGACCATAACTGTCTTATGACTAAATAATTTCCCTACTACTACTACTACTACTACTACTACTACTACTACTACTACTACTACTACATCTACTACTACTCCGTTCAGAAATAATGAGAAGAAGAACAAATTCAATAAAGAATCATATGTCTTGTATTATTAACATAAAAACAGCACTTTACAAATAATACATTACAGAAAAAAAAGCGTTAAACAAGAAAATACACTTAAGATTTTTTTTAATTTATTTATTTATAGGAAAAACATAAACATTTATTTTAAAAATGCACTAAAAAAAGCACTTTAATAAGAATACTCTATTTATTTGTAAAAAATATAAAATTTAATGAAAAATACGCTTAAAATAATATCACATTTTTTTTACACAATTTTAACTTGAACACAACAAAAACATGTATAATTACAAAAGGAAAAAAAATCTGCTCTAAGTAAAAAAAGATATCGTTGGTGGTGGCGCCCCCCGCTGTCGGCCAGCCACGCGGCCGAAGGCCCCCCCTAGGTTTTGGGACATTTGTTTTATTGGACTTTACTTAAACCGAGACTTTCCGTATGAATAACACATTCGGCTCGGTCGGAAGTTAAGTAGTGCCCAAAGGGGAGGGTACTCACACCGTCTTGAAAAACAGACCTTGTCGGAAATGGTACTCATGGCAATTTTTTCAATATTTACTGTGAAATTCCTATAGTTTAACGAGCGAATTGTCAACAATTTCGCTGGTGGAATCGCATTTTCAACAATAAAATTCTTATAATCGTCCATGTCGAAATTCTTATCCACATAGTGCGTGGGTACTGCTTTGCAACGGTTTTTTATTTCTTCGTCATGTTTCAGTATAAAGTACACCTTCGGACTTGCAAACATACCACGGGATATAATGTCACTTTCTTTTTCTGATTTTAAAAATAAAAGTCGATTTGGCGCTCGAAGTTTGACAAGGTCTGAATAGACCTCCCCACTCTAGTTGGTGTAGTCCATCCAAGAACTGATGATTTTACAGTGCGCCAAATCATCAAGTAGGTTTTGAGTTTTTACTTTTAACAGTAGAGAATCTGTGTCCCCCTAGCAGACCTCTACTTGTCCCTTCCCCGGCCACTGTACCCTAGCCACATTGTAGTAGAATTCCAACATGAGCTTTTTAGAGATGTAAGATGGCACTGCCTGCAGCAATATTTATTCAGGACAATGTTTCTTTTTTTTCTATTCAATAGTACCATGTCCGGGCCAATGACTGTAAAGGAATTGTATTTTGGATCGGCAATAATTCGAGAAAATTGTTCGAGATTGGTCACAACGTCACAATGATTCCTATTGCGAACACTTTTGCACATTTTACCAAAGGCCGAATTTAAAATGAGCTTATAGATTTATTTTTCAACCTTTGTTTTCGCTTCAGAATGTTTCTTGACAAAAGCGTCAACAAACGTTTTCATATAGAGTTTTTGACTGAACTGAAGAGCTCTATGAACCTTTGTGACATTGAAACCGTTGTTGCACATTCTTTTTAACGCCTTATGATGTACAACAACATTTTGCTTCGGCAGGAGGTTGTCAATAAGTTTTTGTTTTGAAGGTATCCAATGCAATCCCTCCAACTCGACCAAACGTCTGTTGCGGGGACTCAAAGAGTCCCTAGACTCAGGTTTGTTGATGCATGGAAAAACAAAATCCTTTACCGAATCATGAAGCTCAACTGGTATCTCCCCATCAATTTCAAAAAACCATCCAACCGGCCCATTGTCCTCAACACTGTCAATGTTAGGGAAATTGGAGGCTTGAGGGTCATTGAACCATTTATAGTCATCGCAAGGGTAGTGCATAATGAGACATAACCGAGGGGTACAGGCAATTCATATCAAGGAACACTGCATCCGATTTTGTTCCCGTCTTCTCTCCAGTTGGATCAGTTTCCAAGATACGATCCCCATTTAAACCGTATCCACCCCTCATTGACCTCTCGATAAACAGGTGCTGATCGATGTCAGTGATCACCCCGATTTTTTCCCCGCTGATTTTTGGATGAGGTCCATTACCAGATGAGGAGATGAACAATAATACCCTATATCAAGATTAAATTCCTCATATATTTTGTCCGTATTTTTACACATAATGTTTGAGGAAGTTAGTACATCCCTGTACAAATACAGCTTGCAGTAGTCAAACCCATTTTTACACCCTCCCAATGCCCAAACTTTTTTGTCAAAACTGTATTCATCAGGAGTACACCTACGATCGTGTAGACTGTCGTGAAACGACTCGATTGAGGGAATAGTTTCCTCGGCGGAACTCGACATGGAGTTGTAATAATCATAAGGATACACGCCATTGACCGTCAACAAATCATATAAATCATTTGGAAATTGTTGCTTGAGAAGGGGGAAAGCGTTGCATCCGTCATCGTTCTTCTGCACTTGAATTAATTCCCTCAAAGATTTGGAAAAGAATTGAAGGAATCTAAAAAGCAAATTTTATTCTTGTACTCAACGTTGTCTTCAACATTTCTCCACATAAATTCCAAAACAAGCCACTTTTCCGCTGATTTAGGTGTTATTTGTAGGAAAAGCTGTCTATCACCCATGCATCATCCACAGCTCAATTTCTTTGAAGATGTGTCATTGCTGGTAGCACATACTTCAGATCGTAGTTGGAATTATGTATAAAAAGTCAGAAGAAAGAGCTGCTGTAATTTTTAAATTACATGAATTGTGAGCCCATCCCCGAAAGCTTCTTTTCCCCGTTGAATTGGGGTCAATATGGTGGTCATGATCCTGAACAGCATCTTTCGCGGCAAGAGTACCCCTACAAACCCATCAAACTGTCCCCTTTTCTAGTGCCCGTCGCTCCTAATCTGATAATGACATTGGGTAGTTGGTATGACGCAATTGTGAAATAGATTTATTTGCTGTTATTATTAAACACACCAATAATTTCTCCATGCTACACTCCTCATCCATAGTCGCAAAAAACTTCCAATTGCATTTTATTGTTGGAGTTGCGTCGGGGATGGGCATATAAACACGCTACGAGTTTGTGTTCCTTGACTATATTTGGCTTTGATGGGTCCGATACGTCCAACAGTCTTGTCTCACAATCCAAAGATACCTTATCAATCTGCAACAGGGAATTTTGGAAGTTTTTAAATTGTAAAGTAGCTTTGTCTCCTGCCGGCATTTCTACCCTTTGATTGCCATGAAGTTTGCAATATCTCATATGATCCGTGAATGTTCCCGATATTTTTGCCTTGAGATAAGACTTGACTTATTTCCGTAACGGGCAAAAAATGACTGTAGGAGTTTACATCTTTGGGAGGCTCATAGACAATCCAAACCCAATTTTTAACATTATCTACCAACGGTGCCCAGACTGAATATAAAACTCCATTTTTATTTGGTTTCTTTCCCCCATTTACAAATCCTGTGTCATACTGGAGAAAAACCACCCCCAACCCGAGATTTTCATTTGATTTTTCAAATATGGCTATTTCTTTTAAGTACACCGGATACTTTCCCTCTAAACAATCAAAATTTACTTTAGGGAAATTCTCTCCACCACTACGTGCAAGTCTGTCGAGATTTTTCATTGTTGTATCATAATTCAATGTTTTATGAGCTGCTGCTAAAAAAGCATATTTAAAACAGTGCAATCCCGTTTCAAAATTGAAACCAAGACCCCCTCCCTGTAGCCGACAAATCTGGGTGGCATTTTGGTCGTCGACTATTACCCGCCCCCCTTAAAATAAAGTTTTTTTTTAATCTATTGAGATTCAGATCCATATATTTAATGTATAAAATTCTAGACTCGCTTCCCTTCTCGTTAAATGTGTCCAAAGTTGATATTAATTTATTGACCCAATTGCAAAGTTACCCTCGTATTCATTTAGGCCAGGGTAAAAAGTTTGGTTGCCAGTTGAAAAATGAAAATAAAAAATTTCCCCTGATGTACCCTTTTGTAAATAAACTTTTTGATTGACTGATGCCTTAATCCCCCCCTGACCGCCTCCAATTCTGAATCTGAATCTCAATAAGTAATCGAATTCGGTCGATGTAGGTATGAAGAACATTTACAGAGTCTGTTAAAATGACACCGCCGTCAGCCAAGTTGTGCTCAGGAGGATTAAAATCTACCCTATGAGGTTGTAACTATCCTAGAGCAGATTCTAACAAATAAAATTCACGTAGTTACGGGGACGCGACAATTTTTAAATTTCCTGCACCTATTTGCACAGGACCTAATTCACTAATAATAAAATCATCGTCAAAAATGTCCCCGGAAAAATCAGACCCAACAATTTCTATAAGGCCGTTCATCTCTTCCGTTGTAAACTGAAAATCTGGGGGGATACTAAACGACGTACCTTCACTTACATCATCCGATTGTTCCAACGAGAGTGGACAATTATCCATGATATGCTGAAGTCCTGGGCCAGGGAAGGTAGTTGTTTTTGTAGCTTTCCCCTGAAACTAAAATGAATGGATTGAGTTTTTATTTCTTTGAGGAAAGTTTCATCACAATTGTAACACACTATTTATTTTTTTCTTAGTTGGATTTGTATTCATATTATTTATCAAACAATTTTTTTTCTTAATTAGATTTGTATTCACATTATTTATCAAACAAATGCATAATAAATTAAAAATTTTGCTTATAGCATTATTTATGAAACAAGTGCATAATAAAATACGAATTTTGTTAATAGCTCACACACACACACACACAAACACAGACACAGACACACCCACCCACACACACACACAAACAATCCCATACACACACAAACACACACACAAACACACACACAAACACACACATACAAATATACACACATAAAAACACACGCACACATGCACACACATTTACACAAACACAAAAGCACACAAAAACAAAAACAAAAACAAACAAATACACAGACAGACACACAGAAACAAAAACAACCCCAAACACACCCACACAAACACACACACACACACACATATATGGTTTACCATTACATCACACATCACACACACACATAGAAACACACACACAATAAAAAACACTCATAAACACACCCAAACACACAAACCGAAACACAAACACACAAACAAAAACAACCACCCGAAAAAAAACTACCACTGAAAAGAACACACACACATATATATGGTTTACCATTACATCACACACACACAAACACACACACACACACACAACACACACAAACACACAAACACACACACACACACACACACACACACACACACACACACACACACACACACACACACAAACACACACAAACACACACACACACAAGCACACACGAACGATACTGCTTTTTCAACTTTTATATTTCGTCCTGTTTTTTATGTTTTGTTGCTTGTCAATTTGTTTTCATTTACAGTATCTGTGTTTTTTTAAGGTATAGTCTTAAGCACGAGTAAGACACGCATTTCCCTTTATTAATATCCTGGAAGCAAATACCCCCCGGAGTGTATGAAATTTGGCAATAAACATACCGTTCTAACTGTCAAAACTGGGGAATCTCACAAATATTAGGTCACCCAGGAGATAGGGGTGGGGGGCGATGTCACATGGGTGAAATGCTCTGGTAGTCTGGAGTATTTTGTGGGGTATTAGGACTGGCTTGGGTTGAATCACACGATTTAAAACCTCCATTTTTTATTAGGAAATGACTGAAGAGAGTTGTTTTGGGCTGGGGGGAGGGGTTTATATAATGTCACTGTGGCTTGAACTACAGCTTAAAAGTTAAGGTGTGGACATTAAAGAATTTTTCCCATGGAAGAAAAAAATGTTAATGAAAAAAAGTATTATGTGACACTGTTGCGCAATCATTATGCATGGTGCGAGCTACAAGCGGGGATACCCCCCCCCCCCCCATGGGTTCCCGTGGTAGGGATACGCAAAATTGTGTCAAGCAATAAACCTGTCTGTTTGAAACGGGGTAAGTTGTATGACGTCATTGGAGTCCAAACGGTGTGTCTTGGAGTCTTAGCCAAGTGTGTTCCCTTTAATAGAGCCGGTGACTGCATTGTGTAGGTGCGAGGGGTTGGTGGCTCCACTTATCTGACCCTTTAATGGCGAAGGTGTGTCACGTGGTTTAACATGCGCTTGAAACGGGGGTGTGCACCGTGACGTCAGAAAGCATCCGCTAGAAACATGGGTGAGGGGTTAGGAGCTTCACATTAAAACTTGTGTATTATACAGACCACACTCCGAGTAAATATCTCTGGGAAACTTGCCAGGGGTGTGACATGGAAAAAACACCCGACCTAACCATTGAACTCTTGCCAAGGGCGGGAATGTCGCCTAGAAACAGTTGGATCGCTTGACGCAGAGGGCTGCCTTTGAAACTCAATGTTAATTTCCCTATCTTGCCTTTTGAAATCCAATGTTATTTTCCCTATGGCTGCCGTAACGTCAAAGGGCATGCCGTAGAAATACTCTGGGAAAAAGGATTTGTGTATTGTAGAAGAAAAAAGGGGGTGTGTCACCTAATCTTGCCAAGGGCGGGAATGTCGCCTAGAAACAGCTGACCGCATTGTACAGGTGTGTTGCGTGACGTCAGAGAGCTCCGCTTAGAAATTCAATGTTAATTTTCCTTTTTGACCGCTTGCATTCCGGGGGGACCGCTTGTATTCCGGGGGTACTGACCGCTTAAGAACTCAGGGCCCCCACTACTAATGTTTGGTACATTTAGGGGTATAAATTGATATAGGCCACATTGGTCAAATTTTTTTTTCCTCTGAGAAATGTAATGATATAAGTATTTCTGTAAATTAGGCTCCTTTTTTCCGAAAACATGCCGCTGTAAGGTTTCCCTTGATCAAAAACAAAAGCCTCCTGGCCAATTTTCTCCACCTTGGCCCTAGTGCCCTCACTTTCCGCGACAATTGCTATTATACTCCTGACCCAGACATTAATCCCTGGAATTCTGTACCGATCATAGACGAGAAAATGCCTTTCTATATGTTAAAAGTTGCGTGTAAACAACTAACAATTTGTATTATTTAGGGCTCTTGCCCTAGGAGCTATATGATCATTCCTTTAGCGGGTGTATATCTATTGGAGCGTTCGATTACTTTGAGCAAGATAGATACTCGTATCTCAGAATTCGATCAGATGTCTTAGGGGACTTTTGGATGGGGTGGCAAAAAAAGGTACAAGGGGGATTTTGGGCCCCTTTAGAGTTAGCTTCTGCGTTTTGTATTCCTTAAGTTAATATTATTGGATGTTTAACGTACGGGGTCACCACTTTTAAGGCAAAAATGGCACGAAGAGGTTGCTATGCCACTTACTGGAGGGGGAGAATCCCTCGTCGGCCCAAAATAATGGGATTTCCGAGCTTACTCCAACGGTTCCGTGTCTACTAGCGTGATCGAATAGTCCCAGGGCCACATTGAAAGCCAAGGGTTACCGATAAGATTTCTAACTATCTTTTTAGACTCGACCTAGGCTAAAAAGTTAAAAGAGTATATAGTATAAAAATTCTCTTTCTTCCAGCCCGCTTCGCTAGCCGCGTGTTTGCGACGGGGTACGGGGTGGTAATGAATTTTTCCAACCAATCCGAGGACTTACTAAGTTACTGGTCAACCTCCCTAACTGCGCAATTTCGTACCTCGTGGTCTATTAACTAACTACGCAATTCGGAGGACTTAAAATGGCGTCACAAAATAAAAGGAAAATTAATAATTATTACTCGGGGAAGGAAAATAATTAAGGGATCAAAAGAAAGGAATCTCGGAGGGACATTTATCTGAGCAAACTGGGACCAAGGGTTCTAACACCTCCCTCCTAAGATAAATGGCCCGCATCTCCGGTGGATTGGCTGGAAACTCAGACATAAAATAAATAACATTAAACTAAAAATCACTAAACTTGTATCTTCTCTCTTCCACCAGTGTCGGTACTTCCATCGCTTCAGGATTCGTCGTCATCCCCAAGATTCGTAGGAATTCATTTTGCACAGCACAAATCAAAAACAAAAATTTTCCTGTTCTCACGAATTTACATTTGAGAGGAGCAGAGAATCAGTTCCTGGCACTTTTGATGATGCCAGGCATCATGAAAAATTTGGCTGCACTAGCCTCTTAGTTTCCATCTGTGGAAACAACTTGTCCGCCTTTTGTACTTTTAGGAAAAGGACTATCTCTCACGACTTCTCGCAGGTTTCGTTGCTTAATCAATTCTGCTCAGGGTTGCCACCAGACCAAAAATTCTGTAAGTCCAAGCTCTCAAAAATGTAACTTTTTCGTAACAATTGAACAGCAAAGTCCCTTTTCAAGGCCTTAATTTCACTATCAAGAGTGGCACATAAAACTGGGGGGGGGGGGGTTCTGCCTGTATAATTTGAATTTTTTTTTATAAAATCCCATTAAATAGCCTCTTTTGCTCTTTTGGATATTATTCGTTTTTTTTTGGGGGGGGGGGATTCATTCCAAATTACAAATTGATAGATACCTAATATCAGTCAAATTATAAACTGCATCAAAAAGGAGTATATTTATCAAATTGAAAAATACACGATGAACACTTCACATGAGAACACTTCAATTACAATGAAACAAAAAACACTTAATGGTTTATTCGGTATGAAGAAAAATTAAATGCCAGCTATTTTCTGGTAAAAAATGAAAAGCGGGTCCGTTTTAAATGTAATTAAATGAAATAATATGCAGACTGAAGTAGCTCCAGGAAGATGATGAGATTTTCATCCTAGTTCGTCACTTTTAATCCAAGCTAAATGTTACGACACTTAGCATCAGTTATTGAGTTTAAGCTTTGATTTCCAAAGGCTCACAAAAATTACCAAATTTAAGAAAGTCGCAACAATAAGTCACCTATGGTCAAAATACTCAAAGACTAATCTTTGATTCCCACCCAGGCTCAAAGCTTCTGCTATGGTCATTTCCATTGAAATCTCCAAAGAGTTTCTTTTTAATATAGCTTTCAAGCGTAGTTAGCGGTATTTAGCCTTTTTTGCTTTTCTTCAAAGCTTTGAAAAAAGGGTTATAATATTCCAAATGTTACATTTGTTATATTTGTGCATGTTTTTGGTAATCATTTGTGGGGTGATCGAATATTTTAAACCACTGTAGATACGTAAGAACTATGCGACATCTAGTACCCTAAGGTCATAAGACTGTCAAAGACTCCTCCTTGAACCTCCCAAATTGAAAGCTTTTATTATGACCTGTCCTTTTAATGTCCTTTTGTCTGTGTCTGTGTCTATGTCTGTGTCTGTGTCACACAGACACAGACACAGACACACAAACACAGACACAGACACAGACATAGACACAGACACACAGACACAGACACACAGACACAGACACACAGACACAGAAACAGACACACAGACACAGACACACAGACACAGACACACAGACAAAGAGACAGAGACACACAGACACACAGACACACAGACACACAGACACAGACACAGACACACAGACACAGACACACAGACACAGACACAGACACATACTCCCAAATTGAAAGCTTTTATTATGACCTGTCCTTATAATGTCCTTTTGTCTGTGTCTGTGTTTGTGTCTGTGTGTCTGTGTCTGTGTCTGTGTCTGTATGTCTGTGTCTTTTTCTGTGTCTGTGTCTGTGTGTGTGTGTGTTTGTGTCTATGTGTGTGTGTCTATGTCTGTGTGTCTGTGTGTGTGTGTCTGTGTGTGTGTCTGTGTCTGTGTTTCTGTGTTTGTGTGTGTGTGTGTGTGTCTGTGTCTGTTTGTGTGTGTCTGTCTCTCTGTGTGTGTGTATGTGTGTCTGTGTGTGTGTGTGTCTGTTTGTGTGTGTGTGTGTGTGTGTGTCTGTGTCTGTGTGTCTGAATGTCTGTGTCTGTGTATGTGAGTTTCTGCGTCTGTGTGGCTGTGTGTGTGTCTCTTTATCAGTTTCGGTGTGTCTGTGTGAGTGTGTCTGTGTGTCTTTGTCTGTGTGTGTGTGTCTGTGTCTGTGTCTGTCTGTGTGTCTGTGTCTGTGTGTGTGTGTCTTTGTCGTGTGTGTGTCTGTGTGTGTGTGTATGTGTCTGTGTCTGTGTCTGTGTGTTTGTGTGTTTGTTTGTGTGTGTGTATGTGTGTTTGTGTATGTGTGTTTATGTTTGTGTGTATGTGTGTGTGTATCTATGTTTGTATATATATGTGTGTGTATGTGTGTGTGTGTGTGTGTATGTGTGTGTGTGTGTGTGTGTGTGTGTGTGTGTGTGTGTGTGTGTGTGTGTGTGTGTGTGTGTGTGTGTGTGTGTGTGTGTGTGTGTGTGTGTGTGTGTGTGTGTGTGTGTGTGTGTGTGTGTGTGTGTGTGTGTGTGTGTGTGTGTGTGTGTGTGTGTGTGTGTGTGTGTGTGTGTGTGTGTGTGTGTGTGTGTGTGTGTGTGTGTGTGTGTGTGTGTGTGTGTGTGTGTGTGTGTGTGTGTGTGTGTGTGTGTGTGTGTGTGTGTGTGTGTGTGTGTGTGTGTGTGTGTGTGTGTGTGTGTGTGTGTGTGTGTGTGTGTGTGTGTGTGTGTGTGTGTGTGTGTGTGTGTGTGTGTGTGTGTGTGTGTGTGTGTGTGTGTGTGTGTGTGTGTGTGTGTGTGTGTGTGTGTGTGTGTGTGTGTGTGTGTGTGTGTGTGTGTGTGTGTGTGTGTGTGTGTGTGTGTGTGTGTGAGTGTGTTTGTGTGTGTTTGTGTTTGTGTGTATGTGTGCATATGTGTGTGTGTGTGTGTGTGTGCGTGTGTGTTAGTGTGTGTGTGAGTTTGTGTGTTTGTGAGAGCGAGTATGTGATTGTTTTTGTTTGTGTGTTTTTTTTTGTGTTTTTTGTTGTTTGTGTTTTTTTGTGTTTTTGTTTTTTTTTTTTTTTTTTGTGTGTTAACGATACTGCTTTTTCAACTTTTATATTTCGTCCTGTTTTTTATGTTTTGTTGCTTGTCAATTTGTTTTCATTTAAAGTATATGTGTTTTTTAAGATATAGTCTTTAGCACGAGTAAGACACGCATTTCCCTTTATTAATATCCTGGAAGCAAATACCCCCAGGAGTGTATGAAATTTGGCAATAAACATACCGCTCTAGTGACCGTCAAAAAATGGGGAATCTCACTAATATCATGTCACCCAGGAGATGGGGGCGGGGACGGTGTCACATGGGTGAAATGCTCTGGTAGTCTGGAGTATTTTGCGGGGCATTAGGGCTGGCTTGGACTGAATCACGTGATTTAAAACCATTATTTTTTATTAGGAAATGCCTGAGAAAAGTTGTGTTGGGGGGGGGGGGGGTCATGTAATGTCATTTTGGCTTGAACTACAGCTTAAAAGTTAAGGTGTGGACATTAAAGAATTTTTCCCATGGAAGAGATGAAAATCTAACAGGTTGCAGTTCTTAATATGTCTTAACTTGCATCTAATATCACTCCCCCTCCCCCGCCCAGCGGGGTTGTAGACTAGAAGCCCCGTTTTTCTATTATAGATTGTTCTTTTTTGCGTATATAATAATATGACATTTTAGTCTTTTATTTTTTGTCATGTTTTTTTTTTGGAGCGCTGTAACATTGGAATGGAATGACATTTCGAGTCCTGGCGGGTTCATGAACTCTAAAAAAAATGAATGATATTTTGAGCGAACAATGAAACGCCGAAAAAGAAAGGCTTTTCGGCAAAAAATGTCAAAATGGTATTATTTTACAGTGATGGATGCACAATCATTACATAAAGTATATACCGTCATTAAGTTAATGAAAAAAGCTTTGGGGATTTTGGGCGAAAAAAGAAACGCCTAAAAAGAAAATATCGAGGGTTTTCGGTGAAAAATGTTAAAATGGTATTATCTGGCAGTGATGGACCCGCAATCATTGCGTAAAGCGTGTACCGCCATTAGGTTAATGAAAAAAAACGTATTACGTGACACAGTTGCACAATCATTACGTAAGGTGTGAGCTACAAGGGGGATTCCCCTCATGGGTTCCCATGGTAGGGATACGTAAAATTGCGTCAAGCATTTCACCTGTCTGTTTGAAACGGGGTAAGTCGTATGACGGCAGAGGAGTCCAAAGGGTGTGTCATGGAGTCTTGCCAAGTGGGTTCCCTTTAATAGAGCCGGTGACTGCATTGTGTAGGTGTGAGGGGTTGGTAGCTCCACTTATCTGACCCCTTAATGGCGAGGGTGTGTCGAGTAGTGTAACATAAGCTTGAAAGAGGGGTGTGTACCGTGACTTCAGAAAGCAGGCGCTAGAAACATGGGTGAGGGGTTAGGAGCTTCACATTAAAACTTGTGTATTATACAGACCACATTCCGAATAAATATCTCTGGGAAACTTGTGTGCCACGGGTGTGTCATAGAATAAACACCTGACCTAACCATTGAACTCTTGTCAAGGGCGAGAATGTCGCCTAGAAACAGGTGTGTCGCGGGACGTCAGAGGGCTGCCTTTGAAACTCAATGCTAATTTCCCTATCTGGCCCTTTGAAATCCAATGTTATTTTCCCTATGTTAATTTCCACTATCTGGCCGTTTGAAATCCAATGTTATTTTCCCTAAGACTGCCGTGACGTTAGAGGGCATGCCGTAGAAATACTCTGGGGAAAGGGATTTGTGTGTTGTAGAAGAAAAAAGGGGGTGTGTCACCTAATCTTGCCAAGGGCGGGAATGTCGCTTAGAAACAGATGACCGCATTGTACAGGTGTGTTGCGTGACGTCAGAGAGCTCCGCTTAGAAATTCAATGTTAATTTTCCTTATTGACCGCTTGCAGTCCGGGGGGACCGCTTGTATTCTGGGGGTACTGACCGCTTAAGAACTCAGGGCCCCCACTACTAACATTGTTTTTCTTTCATTTGCAAGAGAGATTCAGCGTAAGAAGACTGATTTAAGGGTACCTTAAGGAAAACAATAAAAAAAAATATCAACTCTTAGCGCGGGAAAGTCAGTCAGTTTAACAACCTGAAAAGGAGTTTCAGGTTTCAAGAGACCCCTGTCTCTCCTCCCAAGTCATAATTTTGTTTTCACCTTGCTCCCCGACATCTTCAGAATATTTAAACTTGACTCCCCTCCTCTCTTCTCGATATAAAGCAGATAAAAATGTTTTAATAGTTTGGTTAAATATGATTTCTTTTGGCTACAATTTATTAATGTGAGTAAAGTATATTAATAATGTCACTTCTATGGATTTTTTGCACTCTGTCGCTTCTTGCTTCGTCTGTATATTGCATCGTTAATTCAATGTGTATTTACTTTAAAACGTGTGTAAATAAAATAAATATTATTGTGTAAATAATTAAGCTATACAAATAATACTGCTTAATATTCAAATCAACTGGATTATTTTCGAAGCTATCCTGCTTACACCTTTTAATTTTTCAACAATACTGCTAAACGTGCGTTTTCCTCTTTTCAAAAACTGTTGCTCAGTTGAATTTGTCCTAATTTCGTTATATTCAGCTTTACGGTGCAGGTTTTTCATTGCTTCGTCTAGAAGGTCCCCCATTTTTTCTTTATTACGTTCATTATTTTCATTATTGGATTTTTGGGCTCGCTTTGGATATAATGTACTTATACTGTCGTCCTTGATTTGATCAATTTTTCCTTCATGATGCATCAACTGATGTTCTGATTCATTATCATAATGCTCTGCTCTTTCAAAATTCAACTGACTAGATTCATGATATCCTTCTTCTGTGTGATGTTGAGCTTCTTCCTCTTTCTTTTTGCGATAGAACTCCAACTGTGAAGCTATAGCCGTTTTAAAGTTTAAAACTGTTATAACGGTGTACGCAGCACCTTCCAAATACCCTAGTGCAACTTCTTTTGCTTGAATATCTTGTTCGAATTCTTCAAACGCAATATCTGATTCAATCAATTCTTCGGGGACTAATTCTATCGGGTTTGTTCGTTTGTTCTGCCGCCTCCCAGAATACAAAGGGAAACCCTAAAAAGAAAAGATCTAGACAAATAGTAAAAATGACAACATATGCTGAAGAAGAATGGTGAGGAGGATGAAGCCTCTCCAAAGCCATTAACAGTGCACGAAGGGTCCAATGATTGTTGATGTTTCATTTGCCAGCAGGGTTGCCACCTGTTGCACGAACGTGCTATTTTAGCACTGTTTAATAATGTGTAGCCTTGTAGCACATTCTACATTGAATGTAGCACTTTTTCTCTTTTTGACCAAGTTAAAAATATAGACAAATAAAATACAAAGGCAGTGGTTCACATCCAAATATATTTCAGAAAATTTTTATGTATGACAATAATCTAAATTTATTCAAGTACGGGATGTGCGTGTATGTGTGCCTTTTCCCATTCAGTCCTCTGATCAGACACATTTTTTTTATGGATACATTTTTATTAATATAAATTAAAAAATATTATGCGACACGCAATTATGCGACACGCGATTATTGCAATTTGTGACACGCGCAAGATTTTTTTTTACTATTGCGCCGAAAATCACTATTTAGAAAATAGCGACGAAGACCACCCTGCCTTTTTATCACAAACAACAAAAACACGAAAAACAATAGGGAATTCTGTTTGTAAGACAGTGCAGATAATTTGAATGAATATTTCGGCCCTATGCTTTGAAAAATTTTGCTTTTTGGTTTGATTTGTTGCATTTTATTGTGAGTCTTCTTTTTTTTATATGTTTTTGTCTTGCCGAGGATGGCCCTTGGACATAGGGCCGAAATATTCATTCAAATTATCTTCACTGTCTGAAAAAAAAGAATTCCCTATTGTTCTTCGTGTTTTTGTTGTTTATCACTATTTAGTACGTGAATTTGAGCAATTGTAGCACTTTAGGAGCTGACCGTTGAGGCAACTCTGGTTGCCAGATATTTCCATGGGTAGAATTGGCAAGTCTAATTCCCAGTCTCGTGGCATCATTGATTAAGCCCCAAAACTTGGATTAGCAAGCAAAATCAATCCACTGCGCTACCACCGTGTGACACAATAGTAAAAATGACACAAATAGTATCAAAGAAGCGCTGTAAGTAGACAAAAAGGAAGAAAATAAGAATAAGTGCAGTAGGAGATTGATATCGTGTTTGATGTACCTAAGATCGAAATATTTTCGAAAATTTAATTTTTTAATACATGTTTTCGTAAACATGAGCATAAATTTTGTACAAGCTTTTTATTAGCAACCAAGTTATTAGCTCCACATAATGCTCCCACTCTTAGTATTTTCTTATGTTCTTAATATCGTATAGGCTTAATGCACATTCTTAATATTCAGGAAAAAACGATTAAACAAAACGGGTTTAAAGTTCGGGTTCAAAACGGGATTAAAGTGTTTAAAGTGTTTAAAGTATTTAAAAGTGTTTAAAGTATTACTTTAGTCCTGGCACGTTTCCATTCTGGGACGACCCAAACACGTCTTGAAGAGGGACTTCCAGTCAATCAAAATAAATTCAGAGCTTTTCTTTCATCAAAACTTACAACTTAAATGCAGTGTTTTACATCTAAAAAGGGGACTAAAGCTTGCCCCCGCCCCCTCCCACAGGATTTATTTATATCATGAAATTCCTATAGCTCTTCTATCTAAATGTTCTTTAGGTAATACTGTCTTTTGGTTTCTAAGTAAAATCAAGGAGGCACACTTGTGCCTCTTTAAAGAGGCGACCCACCACAATGTTAAGCAATTTCCGCGATGTCCTAGCGGTCGCAGAGAGACAGCGGTGACTGCATTTTGTAGCCCAAGCTCCAACTAAGAAACGTGCAAAATTTAACCCCCCTCCGACTTTATCTTCATGGGTAAAAGTGGGCGGGAAGTTTCAACCCTCCGACCACAGCCCCCCTTTAACGTTGTCCGATTTTGCTGAAATTTAGAGGTTAAGCTTTTCTAGAGCCTGGGAGCGTATTCTCAAAATTTCAGCTCAATCCAATCAATCCTTCCCTGTTTTCCAAAAAACAAATATAGCCACTTAATGTTCATTTCTCTTTTTTTTATCAGCCATGCCTGCAGGCCACAGTTGGCAACAGATCTGGGTGAATGAGGACTCATTCGAAGCAGAATTCGACCTGTTAGGGCCTTTTGATATTTTCAGACCGAAAAAATTATCCCCCGAATTTAAATATACGAAAAACCTCGTTTTCCTATAAGAGCCCATGTTAATTTTTCCCACCACAGCCCCCCTTTAACGTTGTCCGATCAGGCCAACGAATTTAGTTCAGCCAACGAGTTTTTTGAAATTTAGAGGATAGGCTTTCCTGGGGCCTGAGAGCTTATCCTCAAAATTTCAGCTCAATCCGATCCTTCCTTCCCTATTTTCCAAAAAACAAATATCAAGTTTTGTGGGTATTTGCTTGCGTCAAAAATAGATGCGAGAGACTAAAATAATATAACAGGTGTCTCTGTGGTACAATGGTTGCTGTACCTGGCTGTCAGGCGGAAGATCCGAGTTTGATTCCCTGTCAGAGAAAATTTTTCATATACTGAATTTAAAGTTTAAAAAAGAAACTCAGTTTCTTTTTTAAATCCGCTTAACCTCGAAATTTCAGTACATAAACGTGCAGAAATTATTTGAAAAAAACTACGTTTTCTAAAGAGTTAAAGAGGCTGAGTTACAAGGTCGAACCTTAAAACGTACAGGGATTAGGAGGCACAGCTGGGGGGCTGCCGCCCCACAAACCCCCCGCTTTTGCAGCCTCTTTTGTTAAGGTTTTTTAAGTCCTGTACCCTGCAAACAATTGGTCGTACAAAATACGAATGAAACTGTTTCAATTGCATTTTTTTAATATCTTCTGAGGATTTGGCAATGACTACTCAGTCTGTTACAGTTATAACTACAAACTTGTCTCTGTGCCAAGTAGTGTTATGTACTCGGTGTGATCATGTATGATGGTGAAATAAATGAACCTGAACTGCTAGTTTATTCTGAGCCCTTCTTCTGCTCCCTGTTTTTCTGTTCAAAATTGTTAAAGTTCATCACAGTATAGCTTGTTATTGGTTTGGGAAAATTCTCCTGAGGAAACGGAAAATAATAGGCTGATTCTCAGTAGGCTTCTTAGTCAAATAAATGCAATAGGGTGTTCTTATGGTAAAAAATTCAAGCAGACTTTGTTTTTGTTGTAAAACAGTTCTTTGCAAGGGCAAAACAGGGGGGCGGTAGCCCTCGTCGATAAAAGATGCAATAGTTGTTTTTATGGTAAAAAACTACAGCAGACTTTGTTTCTGTTGCAAACCAGTTCTTCGCAAGAGCAAAAGCGGGGGGTGACCTTAAAAAAACCTTAACAAAAGAGGCTGCAAAAGCGGGGGGTTTGTGGGGTGGCAGCCCCCCAACTGTTCCTCCTAATCCCTGTACGTTTTAAGGTTCGACCTTGTAACTCAGCCTCTTTAACTCTTTAGAAAACGTAGCTTTTTTCAAATAATTTATAATATAGAGACGCATCAAAACGGGTGAAGTCTTAGATGAAGGCAATGAAAAGCTGCAATGTATTGAATAAAAATCTTGCTTATTTATGTATCTATTTATTTATATGCTATTTGTATATGAATATATTCCTTATCTCCCCTTGAAATGCAGTCCAGGGTAATATTGTTTGCGTTACTTTTTTGGTGCAAATGTTTTTTACTCTGCCTACTTTGGAAATTATCATCGTCCTATGTTAATTACATATATGTTTTGAATATCAAGACAAATTGAAATTTAAAAATTTTACATGACGAAATGCGGGGGGCTCCTAGAATCTATGAGGAAACTGCCAAATAACTTTTTTATGTCGCTATTTAAGTTAATTTGATTTACCTGTTGTTTACAACACTTCAATTTTAACAAAAATGTTTACTGAATATTTAAATGTGGTAAAATATTGAAATTTTCATGCCTACCAAGCTGATTCAACCATTCAAACTAAACGAAACATTATAAGGCATAGAGGTTCTCTTATGGATATTAAATGTTTACAATAATTTCAAAAGAGTAAATATCTTCCAAACAAAGCAGTAAGGATACTAGGTAAGTATGTTAATTAGTGAAGATTTTGGGCTGTTTTTTGGTCTTTGGGTTTGCTTAAAGTTGGTAAACTACGTGATTATCAAGCTGTAATTTTTGTTTTCCAGTGTACAAATAATCTAGCCCCAAGGTTTTAAGCCGTTCTAGCAAAGTGATTGGCCCGCTGGGCAGGAAATCTTTTGTCTGAGGGGCATGTTAGTAGTAAGCTATCTAGTACCACGAGCAGTGATTGCGTAATTTGTCTTACCTCTCGCCTGAGGCATGAATATACAGTGTAGTCTAACCGGTACATTGGCTTACCACGGGCCAGTCACCTATTACTATGAACGCTACATGGCTTAGCAGACGGGTTTTCTAATGTGACACTAATTTTTTTGTGTGTCAGTCGGTTAGAGAAAGCTGGCGGTTAGTCCATATGATGACTTGATTAGTCGGTTTTTTAAAAAACTTGGCAAGCTATAATGTACTCGAGCAAAAACCCTATATAATGTCCATACAGTGCATTCCAATTTTAATTATGTTTTAACACATTGATTATAGTACACAATATATTATTAACTTTGAAAACAATGGATTCGTCAATTTTCAATGTTAGTACACTTTTCATTCTTTTATTTCCCAAAACAAAAATTTAAGAAAAACGTTTTAATAGTAAATTCAAATTTCAGAGGGGTTTAGCCCCCCGCCCCATCAACAATACAAAATCTTAAGAATATGACTCGTATATTCGATAGAAACGGCAAAGCACGCTTTTTTCTATTATGTAAATAAAATCTCTCCTCCACAGCTATGTTTACAAGTTTTAATTGTTTTGAAAAACAGTTCTTTATCATTCAGAAACAAGCTTTTTTCAAACATGTTGTATTTTTCTTTTTTGAATGAAAAGCTTGCGTGTTACAAAGAGAGTGACAGTTTTGGGAGTCAAATTTCACAGGCTCTTGCTATAAACGGGGTTTGTCTAATTCCGATGTCGCGGCGGATGACTTTGGGAAAAAAATTGCGTGGGAGGGGGCCTAGTTGCCCTCCATTTTTTTTTGGGTCACTTAAAAAGGACACTAGAGCTTTTAATTTCCGTTCGAATGAGCCCTCCCGGGGGTATTCTAGGACTACTGGGGTCGATAAGATCACCCCAGGGGAAAAAAAACAACAAAAAAATAACATGTAGGCCTAAACTTACATCCGTGATCTTTCTTCTGGCAAAAAATACAAAATTCCACAGTTTTGCAGAAAGGAGCTTTTAACTTCTATAGTAGGGTTCTATGATTTGCTAAATCTGATGATGTGATTTTCATTAAAGTTCTATGAGTTTTAGAGGGTGTTTCCCCCTTTTTTCTAAAACAAGGCAAATTTTTCTCAGGTATGTAACTTTTGACCGGTATAACTAAACTTGATGAAACTGATATATTTGAAATCATCATCATCATAAGGATTCGCTCTTTACGCTAAAGTTTTTTATTGTTTAAAAAAATAAAGTTGTGAGACAGGGTCAAACTTTAGCTTAAAGAGCGAGGCGTTGAGGAGGGGACACTCCCTTTCATATAGGGAATAATTTCTGTGCGTTTTAAGTTTTAATGTCGCTCCTTACTTTCAGTTTAAAAAACTTGTTTTTTTTATTTAATTTCTGATCGTTTTTTAGTTAATGCAGCTTTTATTTGCATAAAAATTTGCTAAATGGATGTCTTTACAAATTAACTTACGTAACTAACTTCTATATTCGTATATTTTTCTTCTGGCAAAAAATACAAAGTTGCAGATTTTTGCAGATATGAGCTTGAAACCTATGTAATAGGGTTTTCTGGTACGCTGAATCTGACGGTGTGATTTTCATTAAAATTCATTCACTTGTAGGGGATGTTTTCCCCCTCTTTAAGAAATCGGGTAAATTTTCTCAGGCTCGTAGCCTTTGATGAGTCATACTAAACTTAATAAAATTCATATATTTAGAATCAGCTTTATAAACACATTCTTTTAATACGTTTATTGAAATCAAAATTTCGTTTTAAAAGTTTGGATTACTATTGATCCACCTCGTTTGTTTTTTTATAGTTTTTTTTTTTATTACGTCTTTTTTATTATGTATATGAGGGGGGTTCTACCCGTGGTAAAAAACACACACTTTAAGTTAAAAGTTAAAAAAAATTTGATTAAAAAAACTCAGAATCAAAAAGGCCAGTTAATTAGAATAGATAGCTCTTTTGAAAGCACTAAAAAAAATTGTAGCGTAAAGAGCGAGGTATTGACTTGGGGGGAGAACCCCCTCACATACATTATAATTTTTGTTCGTTTTTATTTTGCAGTAAGAAGAAGGAAGGTAAAGAAATTAATAATAGGAGCACCTTTAAGCCATTATGTGCATCACGCCTTAATGAGCAATAAACTTTTTGCCTTTAGACAAGAGGAGGAGGGCAAAATTTGACCTCTTAAGCATTTATCCAAAAAAATGGAAAAAGGGGATTTTTTTTTTCATGCTAAATTATGCCTTCTTTTTAAGGAAAAGGATACGTGCAATCACTCCCCTTCAGAAAAGAAACCAAGATGGAGCGAAGCTACATTAATGCAAGCCGCAAGGCCTTCTATTATCAAATATGCTGGTAGAATTACACATGATCTGGACCAGCAAAAGACCAGACAGCTGATAGTGCCAGGGCCCTCTCACGCCAGCGTTAGCTCTACGCAAGTTGGAAGGAAATTGCAAAGAGATTGGACTGCTTCTCATAATGCCTTAGCCCAGCCTACTCAAGATCGTGAGCTTGACCCCCGTCATGTTTGGCCACGGATTTCAGGTGTAGAAGCACAGTCAGAATTTGTAAGTATATATATATAATTTTTTCTTTCCCTATTTTCAAAAATAAGGTAAATTTTCTTAAGTTCATAACTTTTGATGAGTAAAACTTAAATCTGTTTCTAAACTATTCTATAATAATCCTATTTCATTTTCTTTCGTTAACCAAATTAGCAGTATATAAAGGAATGCTTATAATACTGAAATAGCTTATCATGCATATCTAAAAAACCTTATCTTGTAACTTCTCTTCTAAGCAAGATGTTTTCTAATTCAATAATCCAATATTCCTTTAAACAAACTAACTATATAAAAACAGACAAATACTATTTCACAGTTGACAACCATTCTTAAACTGCTATATGTTTTTGCACTAAGCTTTTGCGCATATCCGGCGCTTATCAAATTACCCATCACTACACCTGAATTTATAATCCGCTCGACAGGTATAAAATGAATTTTAAGTGCGCCTTGCAAAGTGGGCTTTAAATAACAGGATGTCTATCTCCGATAAGATATATTAACACAAGAAAATGGTTTTTTAATAATTTCTAAATAAGGTATGAAAGTGATGTCAAAAAGTATTATTTGGGTAAACCTTTTTTTAGTGATTATTTCGAAAAAACAGCTTGGTGCATTTTCAAAGGTGTTTTTGAGAAAGACGTTGAAGCTGTTCTATTTCGACAGGGCTGTGAAGTCCGATATCCCAACTCGAAAGGAATTCAATCCTCATACACTGAAGGGAGCTCTCGATTCCCAAGACTCATCCCAGGGGGGGCTATAAAAAGGACCATCCAGCATTTTAATTGCACTTTAATTGTTGATATGGATGGAGAAAAAAAATTTCTTCTCTCTTACAATGATTTATTTAGTCCAGGTCAACTACGTCCACAACTTCAAACAAATCCGTTGCCAAAAGACATAGGAAAATTCGGATTGTCGAGAAAGTTACTCCAACACCACCAATCGATGTATGGGTTCTTGTCCATTAACCAAAGCTGAAGAGCAATGGTTGATATAATATACTGTATCAGTTGAACGATTCTTAAATTTTATTGAGTGAGATTGAGTTAAGACAATCAATAGAATCGGACACCTATTTTGCGTTTTTATTCGAAATCTTTGCAGAATAAAAACATTAGTTTTATGTATCATTCTTTTGTTCTAACTTATCCCCTAAGAATAAGATTTCATTTTCCTGACTAAAACAATATATTTTTTTAACATGTTCAGGTTTCATTATGAGATATGGCAATGTAACTTTTTTTTCTTCTTATTTTATTTGTTCAGGTGGTGGTGGGGGTGGGACAATGACTATGAAAAATTGACATAGTTTATTAACTTTATAAAAATAATGGTTATTTTACATACAAAATAAAACTTTTTTTCTACAGATTAGTGATAGAGCACCACCACCACTATTGAGTGATAAAACAAGTGAATTCACAGGACCAATTCTTTCACCCCCAATGGAGTTCAGTGACGAGCCTACACTAGTTCTAGAGAATATGGAGTGGCATAGGGGTTTCCTCAATGATGTTTTTGGGGAAATGGCTAGCCTAGACGACTTAACCTGTGATATCGACGTGCTTGAAAAACCGGGGTGGGAAGATAGTTTTATACGGGAACATTGAGATGGCATTGCAAGTGAATCTGAATCGGGTTCTCATAATAAAATTCCATCAAGGTAATAAACAACCTGTGTCAACCAGTGGTCCTCAAGCACCCAGGAGTATGTACTTTGGAACTGTCTCAGGCCATATCAACCCAATGTGATTGAACAGACTGGAACTGGTGGTGTTATTGGAAGTTCCCTGTCACCCTCCACCATTCCACTTAATGATATAGATAGTAGTAGTAATACAACAGCAACAGTAACCTCTCTTCCGGATTTTTTTCTCTCCAACTCGGCCTTGCATCGCACATTGGTCTACAGTACCAAATTTGTTGAGCCCTTCAACTCTCTAGTGTAAGGGGATATAATAACAGATCCCTCGGCCATTACACATTCATATACTGATAAGATTCGATCCATTCTTGAACAAAAAATGGGGGTGTGGGGAGTCGGGATCAGTTTAAAAGCATCAATAGCACTAAACATATTTTTTTTATATGAAAATGCGGGTGAGATGTATTCAAAATAATTGCACAAAGAGATGTTGACAATTCACCCACATTTATTAAATTATAGTGAGGTTTTTCTAAATTGCACTAATAGTATTCAAAGTAAGTGGGAAAATTATAACGAGGGGGTTAGTTGATCTTTTTTTTTACTTATTTAAATTTTAAATTTTAATTTATGCAGGTTACAAAATGCGTTGCGCGTACACGTTGGCTTGGGGTCTATTTGGTTAACATATAGTTAAGAGTTTGAGCTGGCTAGGGGGGTATAACAAATATATATATATAGGAGGCTGTGGTGTATCAGTCAAACATTTTTGATTGCCGCCTATGGACCTCTTAAAAAAGATGGCACTAAGAAAAAGTTGGATAAAATAGCAGTTAATAGTAGGGAAGGTTCAAAGTTCCCCATAGTAAATTTTAAATGTTCAAATGGTCAGTTTCCCGTGACACTAAAAGAAATAGATATTTATGAGCGAGCTAATGCACATTTAAAGATTGGTGTCACGGTGTTACAGTATGAACCAGAATTTGAAGAGGGTCATCGTTCCGATAAGAAGGGTGAATTATTTCCAGTGCGGGCACCTTCAATTGAATCAGTAGAACATTGGGTGTTGCTTCTATACACACCACCCATAGACACTAATTCAACTGGTTATTTCAATCCGATTGCTGATATAATTAGTGATTTCTGCGAGAGTAAAAAGCAAGGGGGTGTTTGTTATTACGTCAAACATTTCTTTTAATATTCAAGACTAATTTATTGTTTAAGCACCACATGAAACACTGTGAACGTCATGATTACCAAGCTGTTGAGACGGTAAGCGGAGATAGAGCGATATTACGTTTCAAAAATTTTCAAAACACGCTCCTCCAGAGCAATAAGATTGCTTTGGACTGCAAGGCTAAGCTGACAGACGTGTGCGATCCGTCAAATTCAAATCGTGTTAAAATACATGAAGCCATAGGGGTCTCTTACGCTCACGCGCAACGAGATTCCAATAATACCATGCAAGTGTTGGATGTAGTTGAGATGTTGTAGTGACGGTGAAGACTGCATGCGCTTGGCATTGGTCAGTCTAATCAAAACAGTGAATTGTGCAATTTCGTGCCTTCGCTATACAAACTATCCTATGCTCTTATCACCAGATGACACAGTGGCCATTAAAAATCGTAAAATGTGTTGGGTTTCAATGGGGAACTTTGATGATAGTGTAGGGAATGGGGGAGGAGGAAGGTGATCGACCCTGATCATTTATGGCAGGAAATTACATAGGGAGGGAGTAACTTTAGAAGAATAGCAAACCGGTAATGCAATTTAAACGTTAGACAACAATATTTCGTACTTGTTTTTACACACAATTCCAATTGCGACTTAAAGTTTGTTCTTCCGGCGTTGGCCCGCATTGCTAAGGGTGGAGTCGTAGATGATGCATGGATAGATGGTTGTTTTTCCTATAATATCATACCCAAATCATTAGAGAAGGTACTGCTGCTGGAATTCATATTGGATACACTACATATGGGTGGAACGTGCCTGAATAAAACTCATTTTTTAGTCTCTTTCAGCTTCTTCTCCAAATCTTTAAGTCAATGGATTCAGGTGCAGAAAGGTGACAATTTTTATAGATTCCCCCTCTTTAATCAGCGCGGCTCCGATGATGAAGCATATGATTTATTAACGTGTAAGGGCGTATATCCATATGATTAGTACAACTCTGGATTGAGGGTAGATGAGGCGTCACTACCGCCAATTGAAGACTTTTACAATTCTCTTACTGAGAGTGAGTGCACCACTAGCGACTCCGAATTTGCTAAGAGGGTTTGGGCAAAGGGCGGATGTAAAAATGGGTGGGATTATTGTAAACTTTACTTGGCCAGTGGCGTACTCACTCTTCTGGATATTGTGTGCAAAAATACGGATAAAATCTATGGGGACTTTGGGTAGGATTTAGGTTATTATTTTTCCACTCCCCATTTGGTGATGGGCTTGATACTTAAAATCAGCAATTAATAAATCGGTCTGATCGCCGTGATGGAGCAGCATCTTTTTGTAGATAGATCAAGGAGGGGGGGGTATGTTTGTCAAGAGGATCGTATCATGAAAACTGATCCGAGAGGACAGCACACCGATTACAAGTCGGGCGTAGTGTTTTCGGATATAAATTCTCTGGAAACATCGGCAATGTTTCACTGCTGTTTACCGGTTGCCAATTATAAATGACTTAACAATCCCTGGGCTTTAAATTTCCCCGACAGTGGCGGTGTTAAGAAGACTTGGGCATACGGATGGCTTTTTGAACCTGACGGTGAAATACAAATGGAAATCCATGATTCAGTAAAAGACTTTGTTTTTCCGTGCATAAATAGACCGGTGGGTAGAGACTCTCTGAGCCCCTACAATTTATCTTTAGTAGAGGACGGGAGTATGCACTGGGTACCTTCAAAACAAAAACTAATTGCCGACCTCAACCCGAAACAGAATATCGTTGTTCATCACGTGCTATTGAAATGGATGGCGTCCAATGGTTTCAAGGTCACAAAAATTCATAGAGCCCTCCAATGTGAAAAAACGCCAGACATGGAAACTAGTATTGACACCAGTGTCAGTAAGCGCTCGCAAGCAGACACGAAGGTTGAAAAAGAAGTCTATAAACTCATTATGAGCTCTGCTTTCGGTAAAATAAGCGAGAGCGTACGGCACAGTCGTCAATGTGCCATTGCACCCAAACCCGAAAATTGTGCTCGAACAATTGCGGATCCAAACTTCACATCTTTCACAATCATATACTCCAATATGGTGCTACTACATCGCAAGAAAAGAAACATTTTATTAAATAAAAATATTGCAGGAGGAAGTGCAATAACTGAAATATCCAAGATAATCATTTTGTCATTTTATTATAATGTATGAAAGGTACAGTGGCCGATTGAGGGACAAGTTCAAGTGTACTACGGGGATACTGTTTCACTGCAAATAAAATTCAAAACTGAAAATCTATTGAATGATTTGGAAAATGGTACCTACATTAGCTCACGAATGGACTACACTAACTGGGACGAATCCCTCTACCCAGAGCTAGTGAAATACCAGACTCCAAATCAATTGTTAATGTTAAAATATGAAACGGGTAGCGATCTGATATCCAGTGGTGTGTTTCCTGGACCGAAGGTATACTGTGTGGAAACGCACGGCAAGGATATCAAACAAGTTTGTAAGGGGGTACCTACACGCATTTTAAAAAATAGTTTCAATATGAGTGTTTATATAAACTGTGTGGAAAGTAGTTTACTGCCAAGAGTGAAAGTCATGGCGAATTGCTATTTACAATTTAAGAACTACACAGTTAGAGTTGATACAAACGCCACGTCTGCCAAATCGGACAAAGTCTATGTACTTGAGGATGGTGTGAAGGTACTACCACATGGTCATTATTTAATTTCAGACCTATCTTATTTTACTTATTAAATAAAACAAGTTGGTCTATAAAAATGAACTTAAATTCACAAAAAAAAGTATAACTTGGGTGGGAGAGTTTTTGGGAGGATAGGGTGTTTTTTAAATTCTTTTTAATTCTTTATCACAATCATATTAAAATGTGTGTGTGCACGGTCTTTCAAGTGCAACAATTTGTGGCCAGCCCCGGCCCGGGCCCGTTGCCACGGGCCCCCGCTTCCGGCGCCTGGGGCTTCCCGGCCCGCCCCCAGCTGCCGCCGTGGCCACCCCCCCGGGGGGAGGGGGGCTCCCCCACATTAAAATGTTGTAAATAAAAGTGTAGGATATTATTTCAAGTGCATTAGTTCAATAAATATAGTATTTTTTTTATAAATAAACAAAAAAAAAATTGTATTTATTTAAGTTTTTTTTTTGTTTTTTTTTTCTAGTGGTTATGTAAATGTTGTATTTTTTATTATAAATAAATTAAAAAAGGGTATTTTTTTTCATGTTTAATGTGCTTTTTTCAATTTAGTATTTTTTTAAAAGTATTTTTAGTTTTTTATGTATATAATGAAATAAAATATTATTATTTATTGGTCTTCTTCTTCTTCTTCTTCTTCTAATTATTCTTGAATTGAGTAGTAATAGGTATAATATTTAGTCATTAAATATCCATAGTCTACATTTAGTTGTCCAGTTGATACGCTAAAGTTGATATTCACTGATTTAAATTACCGTTCAGGTCATTTAGGTTCGGGTCAGGAACTTCATGCAAGAAGAAAATATTGCATTGAGTTATTAAAAATTATAAAAAAATGAGTTCGGTACAGACGAAAAAAATCTACCCTTGCTGCTGTACTTAGTAGGAGACGTCTGTCGAACTAAAAGCGATTGCTACCACGGGATTGGTGCAGATAAAATTAGTACAGTGACGTGACGTTGTCAACATTATAGAACCAAACTCTTGTCTGAACATTTATAACCTGTCCGTATACGTTGTGCAAGGGTCCCATGAAATACCAAAGCTGTTCGCTATTTACTCTCATCACAAAAATATATCCGCTACTTTGGTAATACACAATCTCTTTCATCAGAGCAAATGTATGCGAATACTTGCATTGAGTTGTACCTACTATATCATCTACAGAGTTGTTTGTGATTCTAGCTCCTTCATAACTCTCAATAAGCAAATCTATCCAGGTGCCCCCAAATTTCTGCTCTTAGCGTATAATCAGGCAACTAATAAATCCAACTGCTGCATCATATTGGATATTAATCAAACTACAGCCGAGGATCTAATTGTAGTCACATATATTTTTGACAATGAAATTACAGTATATTTCACCTTTAACAGTAAAAAAGCCTATTAGTTTCCACCGTTACAATGAAGACACAACAAGAGAATATACATATTTTTTCAGTTATAATAACTTAAAAACCGTCGCTTAGGAAATCAATGCTCAAACATGATATTTAAAATGATTTCATTAACCTAATACTCGAACTTTGTTTAAATTTGACTGAGGGGAATGTTTAAGTGCAAGAAGTAGTTGAACAGCAGGCAAAGCAACATTGTTCCATTGTACGTAAATTGGCCTCTAAAAAGAAAGGAAAGAATTTTAAAAGGAAACGACTTCTTCGGACGGGTGGTAGCTTTTTCTCACTTTTACTAACGATAATTGCAGAACTTGTAAACATTTTTCTCTAGAAAATATCAAAAACCGATAAATGAACTACATTATATCTCACTCTGTCGCCCATGAAACGATTTAAGGACAATCTGATTAAATTCATACAGAATGAGACTATCGGTGATGATAAAAAACTGTCTTTATTTCAAAATGCGGTTCGCCGAGGGGACAAACATAAGTCTTATCGATCGAAGCCCACTGCTGCTGCTGGTATTGATCACAAAAAAAGAATCACCTCCTCAGGATTCTGATTCTGGAACACAATTAAAGAAGGAGTAATTGTATAAATTTGTCTCTAAATTTGGAAATATAAGCCCCAAAAAATGGCTTGAAAAACTAAAACGACTCCTAGCCTATCTCTTGGAAAGTGGTCAAGATCACATTCAAGTTGAGAGCAATGGGACAGGGATTATAATTCAGGGCAAGAGCTATAATCTACTTGATTTATTCTATGACATGGCTACAAATCGTAAAGGACTATTATCATTTGACACTCATCTAAAAAACCTTATAAAGATATTAAACGTAAACAACAGTATTATTGGCAATTTACAATTTATAAAAAAATTAAATGAAAGTGCAGCATCATCATCATCAACAACATTTACCTCCTCAAAAAACAAGAATGAAGACGAAGATTGTATATTGATTTTGGAAAATGATAGCAGACCACTGATAGCTCGACAAAAGCGAAGACGTATCAAGTCAACGTCACCATCACCATCACCACCACCAACAGCCAGTATACAAAAGGGTAGCGGACGTTACAAAACGTGTTTACGTTCAAAATGGATGAAGTTCTGAAAGGCTCTTATGAAAATATTGGTGAGGCGGGGAGTTTAAGTTCCCCCAACACTCTTTCCAAAGACACTGGTGTTCACACTAAAAGTGTACGAGACTATCTATAGAATGAGCCAAGTTAAACTCTACATTAAAATTATTGACTTTGCGCCAATCACTATCAAAGAACTAAAGCCTTTTACACGTTGGATATAATACAAGCAGATCTACTGTCTCTAGATAAGATTCATCGGTGTCACAATACACTGTACAAGTACATTCTACTTGCAATCAGTGTTTTTAGTCATTATACACATGTAATTCCATTAGGATCAAAGAGAGGTATTGAAATTTCTCAGGCCTTTGAAGTTAGTCTCAAACAGGGCGTGTATAAAAAAATTCAAATTGATCGCGGTACGGAATTTGTTAACCCCAAGTTAGTCAATACTCCATGGAAATATAGTAAATTGCTTTATCATAATTAGCGTCTTATAAAGACCGAATTGGTCGAATGATTGATAAGAACGATTTGACTTTCAATTTCAAAATGTTTTACATTGAAAAATACATTGGCTTTTATTTAAGATCTTTGTACAATCATGTTGACTTATAATCAATAACCTTCTCAATCATTATCCGGCTGCACACCAGCTAAAGTTAATCATTCTGATCATGATACGATTATGGCATGCCTTATACAGTTTTGTAATAAATCGACTGTCCAGAAAATTAAAAATAAATTCAATTTTGATGATAATGTTTGAATTAATAGAACAACTAATGTTTTTGAAAAGGGGAATTACTCGTGGTCCACAGAACTTTTCAAAGTGTCAAAAATACTAGACACTAAGCTCATAATTTATCGCCTCAGTGATAACAGAGATAAAGAGATCCTCGGCGGCTTTTAAGACTATGAACTATAAAAAGTTAGAAATGCTAGAGAAATCTAGCAAATTGAAAAAATATTAAAAACGCACACTTGACGGGATCATAGACAATTAATTGTTCGGTGGTTAGGATACAATTCTGACTTTTATTCTTGGATTGTTGTTAAAAATATTGACAATGCCTAATGATTTATACATTAAATTAGTGTCCAACATTTCTGATCTTCTTTACAATGACTTGAATATGAGAAGTGATTTTTTGACAAAAATATTTCCTGCCATTAAATTTTACGGTATTCATGAAGTGGGTCCTGTTAATTGTATTCTCAAAAATACCTATGACATCCTGAGAAAGGATCGTGTGTATGATATAAAAGTTATACCACTCGATTGGACTATGAATGGGTTGAACTATGTCGACTATGAATGGGTTGAAGCACTTAAATTTAGTGAATATCCACATGCCAAATTGAAATAAATTGAATATGATAATATGGGGGATTTGTGTCGTGCAATCAATAGAAAAATCTCATATGACAGGAATGGTAAATTCTATTTTAATTATTCGTTTGAACATGATAGGATTTACATTACATCACCTCTTGACATTTAGATAATTATTCACAATGATAATTTGAGAGATGGTCTTGACTTTAAACTGAATATGATCAATGGGGAAAATGCTGGCACTGTTTACGGGATGAATCAAGTTAGTTTTGCTGATTATCCACCTGGTTTTGCCTCGGACTCTTGCTTATTTCTCTTTGAATTCTTTGTGTAAACATAAATAGTAGTTAATTTAAATGTCCCCCTCGTTATTTTTCTTGAATTAAAAACATCCCATGACCATGTCCATCACTATAATAGAAATCGTCTTCAGTATGTTCATGTAAACGCTTTCTATTTTTAACTTTATAAGTTAACGCTAAGAAGTCAATTGTGGGACCTTCTAGCAATAAAAAAAGGCTTCGCAGAGATTACTTGTCATTTTCGACCCATTGTCAATGACAGTACAATCACCTAAAATGAACAGTAGGAGAATTCCATTTGTCTGTCCCGATATCGAGTGCTATGTTGGTTCTTTGAGTCCAGGTCAAATATGCAATGGATTGGACTACTACGGGGGGCGTACTAAATTGTCTGCCAATGGTTTTGGTAGCTGGTTTGCTAGGCTATTTCGTTCTGCACTACCCCTTGCCAGATATTATCTTGTACCTGCTGCATCAAATTTTGCTGCCTCCACACTACAGGACTGGGGGTCGGGCATGAATTTCAAGGAGAGTGTTAAGGAAAATATTAGATCTTCAGCAAGAGCCGTTGGTGAGCACCTAAAATCTCGACAAAATGGGGAGGGGTTGAAAAAGATGCGTTCGCGCCAATCATTCATCAGTCTCCAACCAAGCAGGACGGAAAGGCCATCAACAAGGCCTCTGAGGACTAATACATGGAAGCGTAGTAAGCGGCAGAAGCAGAGAACAAATAAAAAGATCGTTAAAGCAAGTAAAGAGTTAGTCTCTTAAGATGACTTATCTCATCCACAAGGTACCATATCCATCACTCAGCTCTTTATTGTGTCTCGTCAATGCTGAAAATGATAATGTCAGTGTCAAGTATGGCTACTATGAACAGTTTCACCCCCAACAACCCCTATACTAAAATCTACGCTTTCAATTAATTTCCTATGAAGACTATTTCATTGATTTGTCGTCAACATTTATTGATTTAAATGTTGTGGTGAAAGAAAGGTCAAATAATACACCTCCAAATACCGGCGATGGTCTGTCCTATGAGAAGTGTATCATATAAAACCTGTTCAAAAAAATTAATGTATTTATTAATGGAAAATTGGTGAGAACGATAAAAAATATATCCAACTATGCGCGCTACATACAGTTTATGGTAATGACGCCAAATCCCTACAAGTAATTGAGATGACAATCATTAGGCTATGAATATCAGACAGGTGTTGATACTGACGGTGAGTTGACTACTGCAGTGACCCAGGAGTATCATCTAGTTGGAAAATTAAATTATGAGATAGTCACTATATCCTAAGGTTTACCTCCCAATGTCAAGTTCTTCCTAAAGTTGCAGCGGGCACCATCATATTTCACGCTGAAAAACACAAGACCAGCCACTTCCTTGGCAAAAGTCGTAATCACATCGGCAATTCTCCATGTTCAGCAACAAAAGGTTCGGTGATCGGATACAGTGGCAGTGGAAAATCTAAGAACTTCTGGTACCAACATTAAACTTCTTGTTCCCCATACGATCAGTAATCAACGTAACATTGCCACCGCCTCTCGTAGCTATACCGATTCATAATTCATCAATGGAGAAATCTCGTCATAATTGGTATTGGCCGATGTGAAGAGTGGCAGTGACGATGTATCCTGGACAGAATCCCCCCATGATTTTAATTTTTTTCGCCTATCTAGCCTCGTGTGCAAAGTAAATGGTAGTCCACTGTACACTCTATCATTTGACAAAAAATCCTATAGAACTCTGTACGAGTTGACTATGCAATCCCTTGATCATGACTCTCAACTATTTAAAAATTGAATAACCGATATAATGTTTTCAAACAATCATGGGGTTATTGTATTGCCCTTGTCAGGGACACAGGATATGATAGTAGTACGAACAGGTAATGTACGTTAACAGTGTACATTTGCCAATGCTCTGGCTGAGAGTATCACGCTAATATCACTGAGTCAATTTGAAACCTATTGGGAAATCACCCCCGACGGCAGGGTTCTACTAGACCTAGCACCATGAACAAAAGGCAAATAATCAATATATTTAGTATGGATCCATATATGTCCCAATACATGTCATAGTGCATACCTTCGGACTTCAGTGAAAAAATTCCAAGTGTTAGCAATAGCATAATCATTGTTAATAGCTGTTCATCGACTTTGAAGATCGGCCATTGGTTATATATCTTCCAAGCAGCGAAAAATATTTAATTTTTTGACCCTCTTGGGCTATCGTATAAATTCTACACTCCATACATCACCAACTTTATTGAAAGCAGGGAGAAAACCATTATTCAAAATCAACGAAAAGTAAAGGATTTAACGAATAAGACGTGTGGCTGTCATGCACTAATCTTGTTTATGTTCAAATGTCGTGGGTACACATACACTTAGTTTCTCGACATCTATGTTGACGTATATGAATTTAAAGAATTTCTAGTGGATAATATACTTACAAGTGTATTTAATATTGATTTTTGTACCCTAAGAATAAAATGTTATAAAGATGTATGTGAAATTATTTATTAATAAAAAAAAATTATATGCATGATAAAACGACTTTTCTACTCTTTAGATTTCATCCACTACTAGGTATTTGTCGACAACGACGGGTGCAGATAGATTATCTGAATTCACTGTGTACTGATCCTGATGTGCTGCAATGTCAGGGTCACATTTTCTACAGTAGAGTGTTACTGTACTCTTGTCATATCTCTTTGTACAGTAAATGATACTATTCTTATTCATTCTATAGAATTCACATGTTTCAATTTGCTTATTTGAAGCAATTTCACAAACAGTGTCCTCAAGTATCGAATCACATTCCGTCACAGCCAAAAAAAAATCAGTGGGCTTATAATCATAACACCCATTGTCTTCACAACGATGACGTAGAAACCATATTCTTTTGTTGTTCCAGCAATTGAATCGTTGACCCGGTTCTTCCTCCCAGAACAATCTAAAACCACGACGAGACCAATCTCGTAGCAATAAACTAAAATAAAGGTCAGGATTATTTCCAATCATACTTGGATATCTACTCTCCCACTGATTACATTTGTCATAATGACAATTGATGCATAGATGACTTCTAAGATGAGAGTCAAACACCTCTTCAACAAAAGAATTACAACCTATAATTTGTCAAGCATATCCTATATGCAACTTACACAGTTTGCACAATATACACTTTTTATCATGCTCATCAATCATTGTGCACTTCCCACATGATGATGACCAGTTTCCCTGTGTGTATAAACAAAATTGACATAACTGAAAATTTTTGGCATGTATTAACACTCCCTGTAGCACTAACGCAGAACAAGCATCAACAAAAATTGTTCTAGATAATGGAAGAGAGAAAACACATCATCGTCATTGACCACCCTCTTTCTCACGAAAAAAAAGTCCCAAATTTCTAAACTAATGTTTAAAAGCACATCCACAATATCATTTTGCCGTGTCGTGATCAATATATCAATAAATTGTGTAAATGCATTTGGACCACGATGTAGAAGCTTCATACAATAGTCTAATGATGGAGAATCAGTTTTCATTATATTGACAAGCATTCCCCGAGAAAATATCATCCTTTGAATAGACAACTCTAGAAAATCATCATCTAGAATCAAACGTTTTTCCATAAGAACTAGATTCCTCATGATTCGCTCTTTCTCGAATCTATCCATTTTTTAGAGTCCTAACTCTCTCACAACCAACTTCAGACTAATCAGAATTTCTTTTTTTACTCTAGAAAATATACGCTAGTATACTATAGAAAGAAAAAATACCATTGATTTAGAAAAAATTCTAGTGAATATAATTACAATAATAATAATATTCACTGATGCATTTTGTTCTCATCACTGTATTTCGATGGGAAATTTAATGCTGACCGAATTTTATTTATATGTAGAATATTAACTTTTCCAGCAAAACATAGTTGCTCCACCTGCTTAAATTTTCTTAATGATATCACGTATCTCGCATACATAATGTCCCATTCAAGACATAGTCTACAGCCAGCGGTTATTTCCACAGCTACATTGGGTACTCGTATATCGTTGCTGCTGCTGCTGTCGGTTCCATCAATAATCTCCAATAATGTAAATGCACCACTAATTTTTTTTCTCCACTAATAACCTCTCTCTGAATTCAAGTCTAGTAATAATAAGAACTACAGTGAAAATTACTCCTTATGTACAAATCAAACTACTAATCAAGTTAGTGTGACTGCCTCTCTCTCTCTGTTTGACCCCCAAAAAATGGGTGTCACGTCAAAAAACCTGTCTGCCAGGGCAAGTATCGTTCGTAATATTAGGTAAACGACCCGTGGTAAGCCAATGTACCGGTTAGACTACACTGTATATTCATGCCTCAGGCGAGAGGTAAGACAAATTACGCAATCACTGCTCGTGGTACTAGATAGCTTACTACTCATGTTTTTTATTCCTGGCCAGGGCCGATTATTTGGTTTAGGTCGGGGTCAGTGGCGTGACTCTGTAAGATCAGCAAGAGTCAACAAAGCTCTGAAGGGATACCTGAAGAAATCTGGAGAAGGTAAGCAGGAAGGGTGTAGAGCATAAGATGGCTGGCCCAAATCCCCCATTGCGCTTCCTGGTGGAAGGGCCACAAATGGAGACCAGAACCACCGATTTGGATCTTAAGGGTCTAGTGCCGTCATGCTTACTTACTTTAAGAGTTTTACTGTGCTAATAGTGTTTTTGCTGTGAGTTACTAATAGAATTTTTAGCATGCTAATAGTGATATCATTAGGGTAGCTGAGTATTTTGTTCCTTCTTTTTTTTCTCTCTCTTTTTTTTTGTTAATGATTATTGTAATAGAGTTGATGAGAATGACTAGTATCTTATTCTGTACGCTAGCAAAAACCTAAGTTTTTTCATTAATGCAGCGTTTGCATTTTGTAAAAATCATTTTTCTTTTTGCAAATTAAAAGAACTAAAACCGAAACCATATAAAACAAAAACGCAGTGTATACTCATTTGTGATGGCTGGATATTTTTTCCCCTTCCTCTAAACAAAATTTTATTTCCTCAAACATTTCACCTACAAAATTATCCTGAAATTTGTAACTTAATTCCCCAGTTGTGAGAACAATACAGGGTATATTTACCAAATTTATAAATTACCAAATATACTATCAAATTCGTCAACTTTTAATGAAACCTACTAACCACACTGAATCTATTTCAACTCTATTTACCATTCACCAGCCTTCATGCGTAAAAGATGCGTAAAAAATATATATATAGTCCGTTTAATCTTTAGAAACCGACTGTCTCGTTAAACAGACACTCAGAAATGGTTCTGGCCCCTCTTGAACCAGCGGCAAAATCTAGATTAGTCCCCTATCTTATTCTTCAAAAATTTTTCAGGCCAAACTTTAACGAAATTTGTATTTATTAACAAAATTGTATTCAACTTATTAATTGATTAATAATTTATTGTTTAAGCATTCTTTCATTCCTTATTTACATTATTTAATTATTACTAGTTACTTTAATTATTTTTTTATTATTGTTTTTATTTAATTATTCTCATTTTTAAATTTGTTTCTATTTCATCAATTAATTAACAGATAGATAGATAATTTTATTCACCCACTCGATACAAAACCACAAATGGCACGAATGGAGTATAAAGAAGAAGAAAAAAAAAACAAAAAAAACACTTAACTGCAAAAACAAAAACAAACGTTACAATACACCGCCAATAAATAAAAAAATTATTACAAAAACTCACTAAGGACTAATTACAATTGCCAGACTACTAGGCCCAAGCGACCCCAAAAATTCAGAACGACGTTTCGTCACAGCAGCAATCGGATCTGTGATACCGAACCTTGCAGACATCTTGGAATTTTTAACCCACGGTGGGGTATTTAAAAGAAATTTTGCATATTTGTAAAAAAGTGATCGAAGGTTTCTTTTATCACTAACACTAAATATATGCCAAAACGGTGATAAAGCCAGAAAGTGTGGGATCACCAGTGCATTATATAGCCTAGCTCGAATTTTTCGATTATATTTCGCTATAGTTGAAGATAGCGCCCCGTAAGCCTTACGTGCCTTTTCTGCGAAATTACTTATTTGGCGAGCACGTGTAGATGCCATGTTATGACCTATAGGCATTCCTAAGTACATTATGGAGTCAGACAGTGGAACCTCTTGAGCACCAAATTTGACAGCAAGATCTATACAATCTGCATTTCTCCTATTGAAAGCAACAATCTCGCTTTTACTTGCATTAAAAGATAGGCCTATCTCTCTATAAGCATCATCTAGAATCTGAAAATTTTCTTCAATACGAGACAAACATCTACTTAAATTAAAAATATCATCTGCGTAATTAAGTAATGTTACATCCAAACCTCGGAAAATGCAGCTCATTTGCACTAACTTTTGGGCCTCGAGAACACTATTATTATACAACCGGGGTGACGAAATTGCACCCTGCCTAATGCCCTTTCTAACCGGAATAGCTTTTGGTAATACAATCGGCCCGTTAGGAGACGGGACTTTAACTTGGACTCGAAGCTTCTTATACATATCCCGAAAAGGCAAAATAACCGATCGGTCCACACCACGTTTATGAGCAGACACTAATAACTGGGGATGTATCCCAGAATCAAAAGCACGTCTAACATCGTGACTCGCTAGAGTAAGGGATTCATTCAGTTCATCAGCTTCTATTAATATATTAGCAAGAATATAATGGACATGCTCGCGACCAACACCTTTTTTAAATCCGAACTGATTATCGGGGGTAGAACATTGAAAAGCAATATGATCTATAACTAGCAATTCCATAAGCTTACATAAAACCGGCGAAACAGTTATAGGGCGGTAAGATACGCATTCAGACGGACTTTTCCCTTTTTTCAAAATAGGTGTAATTACTCCAGTACCAAAAACGTCGGGAACGAGACCAGAATTAAAGATAATTTGGAATAGAAGCTCTAAATGACTCAGGAGACCAGCAGTACCATGTACAAGATGCAACCCACACAACTTGTCGACACCTTTCGATTGTTTCTTTTTTAATTTTGAAATTGCACGAATCAGATTAGGAACAGTTACTATGTAGCCAACACCAGAACTAGGCAATTCCATGAACTTATCAAGTTCGACTTCATATTTATCTTCAAGATCTTGTTCGGGTGGAGAGAACTCAGAAGTAAAGTGGGACACCCAATCTTGCTCAGAGATCACAGGTTCAACACTATTCTGATCACCATTACGTTTAAGAAATCTCCACACAGCATTTGGATCATTACTTATCAATTGACTATGTTGATCGATCACTTCACATTTATGCTTAGACAAAATCTTAGCAAATCTGCGTTTGCTGAACAGCCGAACTTCATTTACAACACCTGATTTCGGACGACCACACTCGTTCCAGAGCCTAAGCCAAAATTTTGCACGACCACATGCTTCACTTAGAGCAGGGTTTTCGGACCACTTTGGAATTTCCGTTCCCACTCGGACTTTACGAATGGGGACCGCAGCGGCCTCGGCAGATAACAGTGCGTGAGATATTTCACTACAGTAGATGTTTAGTAGCAGCTGTTTCTCTTCATCTTGAATACATACACTCTGCTGTAGTAATTGGAACGGCACTTTAATCTTTGTGAGAATCTCATCCAATACGTAATGATAAGTAGCCAGGTCAATTTTACTCCAATTAGTTTTGATTTTCCACTTCTTTTCATTAGTTGGGGGGTTAGGAGAGGCAGGAATTACTCGAAAAGTGTTTATAATTGGAAAGTGATCAGACGCGCTTACGCTCAGATCTACGTGCGAATTGCCGCAAGCTGGAGATTGGATGGAACTTAACATGAAGTCGAGAGATGAAGTCGAGCCTGAGTTATGGATATAAGTAAAACACAGATCATTGTTAGCAAGACGAAGACCGTCACAGGAAGATAGGAGGATCTGTGCTCGAGCGTTAGACTCATCAGTCAAGTCACAGTTCACGTCACCAGCGACTATACATTCAAGGCCCTGGCTAGAACAGCTGCCCACCGAACTCGATAGCTTACTGCAGGCTTCACTAAATTTTTTTTCTGATTTACTGTCTCTGTAGTCTGTTGGCATGTACACAGAGTGGATAACAGTTTTGTGCACCTTAACAGCAACAAAAAAGTCTGAAGATTTATACAGAATGGGATTTAACCTGCTGCTAACAAGAATGGCGATTCCACCGGACGGCCTTCCCCTGCCCGATGACTTTGCAGGAGTAGCAAATACTTTGACGCCATCGTTTAGCTCAAGCAGACTAACGGCTTGATTCGAGAGGAAGTGTTCCTGCACACAGAGTACATCATTATAACATAACAATCCTTCTAACAGTGGCATTTTATCAACCACTCCACCATTTAAGTTCCATGAAACAACCCGTATAGAATCACCGATCATTGTTTAGAAATTAGCTTCTGAGCTCCTGGACATTGGAAGCTGTAGCACGGGTGTCGAGAAGAACCACACAGAGCGCATTTGGGGGCATTTTGGCACGGATTGTCCCGAGAGCTGGAATGATCTCCACCGCACTTTGAACATCTCGGGGGATCTACACAAGATTTTGCTGCATGTCCGTAGGACTGACAGTTGTAGCACTGCATCGGTAAGAATTTAAATTCTGTAATGGGTAGTCGCTCGTAACCAAAAATGGGCGGAGAGTTCATTGCGATAAAGAGATGAGCTTTGCTTTCAAACTGTAATTTGAATGACCGAGTACTACCAATTTGTACGGCCTTAACACAGTTCGGTACAACTGAGCGCAGTTCGTCATCTGAAGTTTCAGTGGGAACGTGGCGGATTATTCCGAAGAAAGCGGGAGTTTTTACTTTAACACTTATAGTTGAGTCACTTTTACCCACTGCCTCAGCCAGGGACTCGGCAGCATTCTTGTTGTTCAAGACTACTCTCCATTCAGATTTCCTAGGTTTCAGCTCCACAATGTTCGAACTAGTATCACCACATACTCTGTCCAAATAGGATTTCCGAGCGCTAGGGTTCGAAAGATCTTTCGGGGGATTCTTCAAAACAACCGCATATGACAGTTTCGACATGATCGTGTTGGCTTTCTGCCGCAGGCATAGCAGAGACAGAAGGAGAGGGATTAGAATCCACGTAACTATCGAACTTAGCACACAATTCGTTTACTTTCCGGGTTAGGGTAGCCGTCACTTCTCCCGGGATTATCGGAACTTCATCAGGTTCGAAAATCACAAACCGCGGCAACGAGATATTTTTATCTTCACAAACCCGAAATACTTTTAATATGTCCAGGATATCATCGGTGTTCTTCGATCGCGCAGTAACACGTGTGGTAATTCCTGCTAGGGGCCACAATAACTCCTTCGCCATTGCAATTGCTTCCTCTGAGAAAAACTCGACTGCTTTTTTCGCTATATCCTCCGAGCGATTACCAGCTTTTATCGCACGGAAAGCATAATTCAGTAACGCATTCCAAACCAAGTTCTCATTACTCCCCATCGCAACAGCCACGTCACAATCCGTAATGCAAAATCAAAGTCCGAGGGGAGGAGCCAGTTCAATAAACTACGACGTAATACAGAGCTATTTAAGCTAATAAGCGAGGGAAGCGTAGTCTCTTGCTACCTGATCCCCGCAGTTTAAGGGAGTCACACTCCCGGCAGGTACAACGGCCCTTGCGACAAGAAACTCCCTCTTCTGCTCGCTTATTAGTAAAAATTAATAATATGAACGCACTCTAGAATCCGCTATTAAGAATTATTATAGATGACGCTGTTTTGCTTCCAAGCAAAGAGCATAAATTAGTAATAATATTATAAGGCAACTCCAGTTAAATAAATCTATTCTTCAACACAAATTATATGAGAAGAATTGAAAACTATGCTTCCTTACTGTTCCCCCCCTGAAACCGTCTGTTTAGACACTTATCAATTGCTTAGGAATAAATACTTCAATGCCTGTTAATTCATAGACTTCATTATGTCATAATATCTTTATAAGGTTTCAAGTTATAATATTTTCATCAGTTCAAATCAGTAACGTAAAATTTCATACTATGTTTCACTCCAATCATCTTAAGTTACAATTGGGAATGCATAGTCGTAACCATATGAAGTCACGTGAATTGAAAGCGTGAAAACACGTGAATTTTGAAGACTTAGTTTGTAAAGAATACATTTTTGAAGATATCAATACTATAGCCATGCTTTACACATAAATAGTGGCTGGACTTAAAGCACCAAATAGCATCTTCTTAATTTAAAATATTACGATTTATCCAGAAGGATGTCCTCCTTAAAAATAGTCTCGGGAGGGAGTTCGATTAATTGTTGGGAAACATTAACTATTTCCTACAATCTCCTTGCAACAAATAAAAACTCATTTTTACTTATTGTGGCTACACTCATTAATATTGCCACAATAAGGTATATTGTACTGGTTCATGCATTAAACATATTGCCTCAAATAAGTAAGCTTGATCATCATAATAATTCTATCATGTTTGACTTCAGTCACATGAAGTTACATGTCTAGTATGCCTGATGTTCGTCACAATCATATGAAGATCAATTCTGACATTATGAAGATAAATAACTAACAAGGAGTTAGTTACAAACAAGTGAAGTCTCAATATTTTACCTCAAGAGAACAGAGTTTTGAATCCAGTAGAAGGTTGCAAACTGGACATATTTTATGTCAAAAGGACACATTCCCATGTGAAGGGACACAATGACATAAAAGGGTAAAAAAAAGACACAATTTAGAAATCCAGGACATAAAAGGGTACTGATGTAAAACAAACATGGGTATCGTATTTACCCTACTGAATTCCAAAATATGTTCTCTTGAAACAAAATCTTTTTGTTTCAAGAGAACATAGTTTTGAATTCAGTAGGGTAAATGCGATACCCATGTTTGTTTTACATCAGTGGTTCCCACCCAAAATTGGACCATGTCCCACCTGGGTACTTCTAAAATCCTGATGCCTCCTCGGGATATTCTAATTTTGCCATTCAATATCTTACGTGCATTCACCTGAAGAAAGCTTAAAAGACCATTAACTTGGATTTATTTTTTTGGGGCCGTCTTCTAGGTATATTTTATAGCATGAAAAATATTGTATACAATACAGTGTAGCAGAATACAATACAATTTATACAATTTAAAACGTCATTGCAATGTCATCATGTATCTTTTTTACTCTTCAAACGCATTTAAATTTTACGTTATTCACATAAAAAATAGTTTTCGTTTTTAATTTAAGGCTTTAAAGTAGTCAACCAAACTGTGCACGTCCTGCCCGTGACTCGCCAAAATATAACTATGCCCCATCGGTCGGTAATAGGGCTCACGTTGGAAACCTTGGTTTTACATCATAAAGACGGAGCATTTTTGATATCTTACAAAATATACATCGAAAATAACCAAAGGATTCCAATCTATTACTTAGTTGGGCTACGTGAATTTTACAAAATTTTGACGGCACTTTCAAAAGGGTCTGACAACATAATATTAATATATGACAACATAATAAATAAGTTAATAAAGTATGCGATTTATGTTATAATATGGATGGTAAAGTAAGCCTTTCTTGAAAGAAATTCCGTCAGCACCGGGAATTCTTTGCTGGTTTAGTCCCTGCCCTTGATTTCTGTGTTTATATGGCCTTGGTAGCTGCTCCCTTAAAGTTCCCTGAACTAGAAATTTTGGCATTTTATGCGCTCGTTTTTTTTGTCCTTGCAGTTTTTGCGCTTGACGTGTTTGTTCTAGTCGTCCTTGCTAGTGGCTTCTTGGCTCTTTTGACCTTTGCCTTTGAGTCTTAGTATTTTGCAGTTTTTCACTTGCACTATCACCCTCATTACTTCCTGCTCTACCCTCTGCACCTCCTTTTCCGTCCTCCGAACTTTCTAATCCACCTTCTAAGCTACTCACTTCGCTTTCTTCCTTCCCTGCTCCATCTTCTTCACTTCTTTCCTCACTTCCCTCTTCATCCTTTTCTCTCTGGAGTCTAGCCTTTTTAACTTTCAGCTCTTTATGTATTTTAATCGCTGACAAGAAGTTGAAAATTCCCAGACTTAAGTAAGCTCCAGCCTCGCCATAGGTTATAAAAATCTCTTTTTGTTCAAATTTCTCCTCGGGGCTCTCAGCACCCTTAACTGCTTTAAGAGATCGCCAGAAATCCCCAACTCTATATTGTGCACTGTCTTCAATTTTACTCGTCTTGTTTGGTAAGGTGCTTGCACTACGATGACGATGAATACAAGATAGCAGAAACGATACTAGCTGCCCCTGAAATTATATGGACTTTGTAATTTTAGAGGATTCAGTGTGTATCTCCAATATAATATTAGAGGAAAAATAAAATAAAATAACGAACTACTCTAGTCTTATTTACTTTGGACTTTGTGCTTATGCCTTATGCGGAACAATTTAGTTATCAAACAGTTCGTGGTAACGAACTGTAAGTCAGGAGCGACCCGGCTCAATGGTAACCGAAACTCTAAAAAACGAAATTTTAATACCAATAGATACATCAAAAGAATCAGATTTCAATGCTGATTTCAAATATATAACTTTCATCAAGTTTAGTGCTACCCATCAAAAGTTACGCACCTGAGAAAATTTGGCTGATTTTCAAAAAAAGGGGGAAAGACCCCTTAAACGTTATAGAACCATAATGAAAATCACGCCATCATGTTGGAGAATCTGTCCATGAAGGAAGTTTTCATGGGGGAAGGGAAATTGCCATGAAAGGGGCGCCGGACTTGCCAGTATTATTTATTGGTTATTGGGAAATATAAAGACATTTTCAGGAAGGATTTTTTTATGGAGGGGGGGGCTAGAGGAGGGGGTTACTCTGGAAAATCTTTCCGTCGAGATTTTTCTTTGAGGTAAGGGACATTTCTATGAAGGGGGCACCGGATTTCCAAGCATTATTTAAAAAACGATCAGAAATTATATAAAAAAAAACAAGTCTTTTCAACTGAAAGTAAGAAGCAACACTAGAACTTAAGAAGAACAGAAATTATAACGTATGTGAGGGGGTTCTCCCCCAAGTCAATACCTCGCTCTTTACGCTACAGTTTTTTTTAGTGCTTTCAAAAGAGCTATCTATTCTAATGAAACGACCTTTGTGATTCAGGGGTTTGTGAATCAATTTTGTTTTTTACTTTTAACTTAAAATGCGTGTTATTGACTAAGGGGAGAACCCCCTCATATACGTAATAACATATACATAATAAAAAAACAATAAAAAAAACAAGCGATACACCTCAATAGTAGTCGAAACTTTTAAAAACGGAATTTTGATGTCAATAAATGTATCAAAAGAATGTGTTTATAATGCTGATTCTAAATATATAAATTTTATTAAGTTTAGTATTACTCATCAAAGGCTACGAGCCTGAGAAAATTTACCCGATTTTTTAAAGAGGGGGGAAACAACCCCTACAAATGAAAGAATTTTAATGAAAATCACACCGTCAGATTCAGCGTATCAGAAGACCCTATTACATAGGTTTCAAGCTCATATCTGCAAAAATCTGCAACTTTGTATTTTTTGCCAGAAGAAAAATATACGAATATAAAAGTTAGTTACGTAAGTTAATTTGTAAATTACGTCATAACCAAATTTAGACATCCATTTAGCAAAAGAAAAGTAAAATTTTTATGCAAATTTTGTTTTACTTATTCAATAACGGTGAGCCAAAATAAAAGCTGCATTAACTAAAATACGATCAGAAATTAAATAAAAAAAACAAGTTTTTTAAACTGACATTAAGGAGCAAAATTAAAAATTGAAACGAACAGAAATTATTCCATATACGAAAGGAAATGTCGCCTCCTCAACGCCACACTCTTTACGCAAAAGTTTGACTCTGCCTCACAGCTTTATTTTTTTAAAAAATAAAAAACTTTAGCGTAAAGAGCGAAGCGTTGAGGAGGGGACAGCCCCGTTCATATACGGACTCATTTCTGTTCGTTTTAAGTTTTAATGTCGCTCCTTACTTTCAGTTTAAAAACCTTGTTTTTTTATTTAATAGAATATAGAAACAGAATTTTGACATACAAACAATGAAGCGACTCCAAACCTATTCGTTCTTTTCACTAGCCCGATTAGTTTTCACAAAAAGGCCAATCAGGTTTTTAAAACGAGGTAAAAGTTGAATTTCCAAAAAGTTATTTTTTTTTCTAAATTTGTCGCTAAGCTTTAGTTTACCCGATTTGTAAACAATGCCTGCAAAACTACGTCGCAAAAATGGACCAATAGAATCAAAGTTTACTATTTGAAATGGAAGAATACGATAGTAATCATTCTTTTCTCTTCAGGAATAGAGTATCAAACTATTCACGGTACTGTGCAGCAGCGTTGCCAACGCAGTGCAATTGTATTATTTTTGGTACAATTTGGAGGTCCTAATGCATTATAGTACATTTGGACATTTAATATTATATTTCAAAATAACACTGGTGCATTACTGTTGGCTGAATTTGCAAGATTAAGTTATGTCTCTTCCAAATTTTGATAGTCCTCAAGTCACCCATTAGGGATTTAAGCAAAAGTAACGGGAACGCAAATAGAAACGCAAAAAAGAAAGACGTGGCACAGAAAGAAATATCCGTGCATTTCAAGCTAACCATTCCACTGGAAACGCCACTTAAAATTTATTTCTAAGAAAACATGAAGTTATTACTGAAAAAGTCACTTATGCATCAGTATATTCGATTTTTTTTTTCCTTAGAATCTTTTTCCAGACCTAACAACACATTATAACGCCCCTAGTGAAGTATTATTTGAAAAAAAACTATGTTTTCTAAAGAGTTAAAGAGGCTGAGTTACAAGGTCGAACCTTAAAACGTACAGGGATTAGGAGGCACAAAAAGGGGGCTGCCGCCCTCCAAACCCCCCGCTTTGCAGCCTCTTTTGTTAAGGTTTTTTATTTTGGGGGGCTGCCGCCACCGTCACCCCCCGCGTTGGCTCTTGCGAAGAACTGGTTTGCAACACAAACGAAGTCTGCTGTAGTTTTTTAACATAAAAGCAACAATTTCATCTTTTATAGATGAGGGCTACCGCCCCCCGGTTTTGCCGTTGCAAAGAACTGTTTTACAACAAAAACAAAGTCTGCTTGAATTTTTTACCATAAGAACACCCTATTGCATTTATTTGATTAAAAACCCTACTGAGAATTTTTATTTTCCGTTTCTAGTAGATTTTTCCCTAACCAATAACATGCTATACTGTGATGAACTTTAACAATTTTGAACAGAAAAACAGGGAGTAGAAGAAGGGCTCAGAATAAACTAGCAGTTCAGGTTCATTTATTTTACCATCATACACACTGAGTACATAACACTACCTGGCACAGAGACAAGTTTGTAGTTATAACTGTAACTGACTGAGTAAGTCATTGCCAAATCCTCAGAAGATATTAAAAAAATGCCATTGAAACAGTTTCATTCGTATTGGTACGACCAATTGATTGGAGGGTACAGGACTTAAAAAACCTTAACAAACGAGGCTGCAAAAGCGGGTGGTTTGGGGGGGGCGGCAGCCCCCCAACTTTGCCTCCTAATCCCTGTACGTTTTAAGGTTCGACCTTGTAACTCAGCCTCTTTAACTCTTTAGAAAACGTAGTTTTTTTCAAATAATTTCTGCACGTTTTTGTACAGTTTATTACTTATTAGTGCTTGACTAACTGTTTGATGATTGTGTAACATTCTTTTCTTTCTCAACAGGGTGTTTTCAAGAAGCCTTTTGCCGAAATTGGGATTCGTTCAATCTTGATATTTAAAAAAGAAACTGAGTTTCTTTTTTAAACTTTAAATTCAGTATATAAAAAATTTTCTCTGACAGGGAATCGAAACCGGATCTTCCGCCTAACAGTGAGGAACAGCGACCATTGTACCACAGTGACACTTGTTATATTATTTTAGTCTCTCGTATCTATTTTTGACGCAAGCAAATCTCCACAAAACTTGATATTTGGTTTTTGGAAAATAGGGAAAGAGGGATCGGATTGAGCTGAAATTTTGAGGATAAGTTCCCAGGCCCCAGGAAAACTTATCCTATAAATTTCATCCCGATCGGACAACGTTAAAGTGGGGCTGTGGTGGGAAAAATTAACATGGGCTCTTATAGGAAAACGAGGTTTTTCGTAAATTTAAATTCGGGGGATAATTGTTTCGGTCTGAAAATATCAAAAGGCCCTAACAGGTCGAATTCCGCTTCGAATGAGTCCTCATTCACCCGGATCCGTTGCCAACTGTGGCCTGTAGGCGTGGCTGATAAAAAAAAAGAGGAATGAACATTAAGTGGCTATATTTTTTTTTTGGAAAACAGGGAAGGAGTGATTGGATTGAGCTGAAATTTCGAGGATAAGCTCCCGAGCCCTAGGAAAGCTTAACCTCTTAATTTCAGCCCAATCGGACAACGTTAAAGGGGGGCTGTGGTCGGAGGGTCGAAACTTCTGGCCCACTTTTACCCATGAAGATAAAGTCGGAGGGGGGTGAAATTTTGCACGTTTCTTAGTTGGAGCTTGGGCTACAAAATGCAATCACCGCTGTCTCTCTGCGACCGCTATGACTGTAAATTGCTCAACATTGTGGTGGGTCACCTCTTTAAAGAGGCACAAGTGTGCCTCCTTCATTACGTATGACACAACAAATAGCATAATACAAATCTAATAAAACTTGATATGGCTAACATTTCACTAATCAAAAAGATCCAATATTTCATGATTCTCTGAACTGTGTGTGAACCTCATCCGAGGAGGAAGATTCAAAAGATAATTGGATGCTTAAAGAATATCGAACAATTATCATTTCTTGTCTGAATGACCAAAAGGGGAAAGCACCAAACGTTTTGTACAAAATACCTATTAGAAGATTTCGGACTGCAGCCACTGATTTGATTCCGAATACGAGACGAACATTAAAGGGAAAAAACTCAAAGATCGCCACTGATGTTAAAAATATCATAAAATCTTATTTTAAATAGCTCAGTTTCCAGGAATGCACTATATTGAGGTGTGTACTACCGCAATTACTGTCTTGTGGTGACACATTTCCTCCTTAAACTTGTCGTTGCTGTCACAAATATAGGTTGCATCCGAAGTTTTTACATTCCTGGGATAGTTGCCAAAAACCATTTGCTTAGCTGTTCAAAAAGGGAGGATCAACAGGGAGACTTAAAAGCAAAAGGATCAAAAATAGTATATAAAACATTCTTGTGCTGGTCATTCCTTTGGAAGAGCTTAGCTAGTGATGTTTTGGCAATTATCTAAAAAAATTGCCAAGTGATTGTTCAGAGAAAATTGCCAAAAACTGCAGGCTGAGTTGTTAACAAAGGGAGGATTTACAGGGAAATTCAGATCTGAAGTATGAATAACTGGTTGAACATACAACGTTATGCTTATCTTTCTTTTCGAACAGCTTAGCAGGCAAAAGGCTAATTCAAAAGTTTCACCGAAAAAATACTGTTTCCGGAAAAATATTAAGGCTCTTGTTAAAAGGCCCGGTTGTATGGTGGGAGTATTGTCCGCTTAAAAGCAGAGAGGCTATGCTACTATCGAATTCAGCATATAAGAGAGCTTTATTGAAGAGTTCTTAAGCTGCTATTTACAAAAATGTGAAATTTTGAAGTTTTCTCGGAAGAGAAAACTTCTTTGTGTTTATTTGTGTTTTCTCCCCAGGCGTAATCATATCGAACCAATTGTCCTAGAAAATCTGGGGAACCTCACTTAAAAGTAAACTAAAAGTTCGAGTGCCCATTTAAAGCACCCAAAAACATTTCACCACAGTTATGTAGCGTTTTCTGCGATTTTTTGGCACAAAATGAATGCCTCCAAACTTGAAAAATCTTCAACGGCCAATAGATTTAAAAGTATTGAAAACCTCTACATTTAGAAACTCCGCTTGACAGCCAGTAGGCCTAATGCAATGATCCTAAATAGTCGCTTAGTCGATACAAACAAACGGTTAATGTAGTTACAACTCTAGCAGATCATAAAACCTTAATAATACTTTCCAAGATTGCAAAAAGCTAGAACTTTACCTCCAAATATAATACAATTTCACATTATTATCTTCTAAGGGGGAGAGAAGCTCCCTACCATACATTTCAAGGGTGTTTTGAGGATTTTTTGAGAAGGAATAATTTTTTAGGGGGAGAGGGTTTTACAATTCTATTTTGAAAAGTATTAAAATTTGTTTATATACATGTTTGTTACGTTTTAGCGATTCGGACAGACAAACCCAGTAACTCTTCCCTTATATAAACCCTTGATACCCTGTTATCCGACTTGTTTTTAATGCACAGGATATAAGGAGAAAACAAGAAAATCTTGAATTCCTTCAACTTCAAAATCTCTCTTTTAATGTTTTATGGCACAAGATTTCAAGTCTATCCTTCCAGGGGCCCTACTTAAACACTCATATCCCCGTGCATACGAGTTCGGCCCCACAATATGATATATTATACAATATGAAAGCTATCCTTGTTAACGTCGGTAAACCTCATCACTCTATACTACTTAATATAATATCCTCTAATTCCTCCCTTTCAAACCTTGCCAGACAAATTTCTTCTCACGACCCTTTTGCTACTTGGAAAAACCAAAAAATTTAATAAAATCGTCCTACCCATCCCCACATATCGGGAAAAAAATAAGGACTCGTTTTTAACCCAACTTTCACAAATATTCTACTTTATCTCCATGTGTGGATAGATTAAACCAGAAAATAAAGAAAACTATGCGTAATTTTCTAGCTTTTTGTTCAACACGAGTTTTATTACGTTCTTTGCTATAATATGAAAACTGTACGTGTCCAGATTTGACAAATTTTATTACGTGGATATGATCGCCTAAAATTATTTTTATTTTGTTTTCTTTTAAGACACAAGTAGTATGTGTTTACAATAAACTTTCACAACGTAGTAAAACTTTGCACAAGCCGTCATTCAGGATCAAGTTGCACTCTAATTTGAACAAATAAACTAGCTGCCCCTTCTCCCTTACCAAAAATTTTTGGGCTTGGTACAAATAGTTTCTCCTGAGGAAGAGAGGTTCAATTCAATTCAATTTATTAAATACTACAATAATTACATAAATAGACTTAGGCGCTAGAGGTCCCAAGAAGCATAGCTTGTGGAGGACCTCGCATCAAACACAAAATCCACACAAAACAGGACAAATCAGGGAAGGCAAAAAAATACAACAATATCTCCAAAATATAACCACAATACGAGAGAAAAAAAAACAAAAAAAACTGCTACACAATAACATTAGACTTAATTTTCTCCAAACTAAAAATTTCCAGTAATTTAAATAAATTCCAAACCATTAATAATAATATTAGACAACGGGGCTCTAATCTGATCTAACATAATAAGAGAAGAAAAAAGAAAAGAAGAGACATAAAAACTAGATAAAGTAAAGCGTAAAAAAATTAGATAAAGCAAAATGAATAAACAAATAAAGAAATTAGATAAAGCAAAATGAAGAAACAAATAAAGAAAACAAAACTACTTCAATGCTTAGAGAATATTTTTCTGCAAAGGGAAGAAGAGTTTTTAATAAGAGAAAGTTCACTGGGAATAGGGTTTTAAAGAGCAATTGCTCTATAAATTGGTGACCTCTGAGCAGCTGAGGATACCCTTTTAGGCAGCCAAAATTGGTGAACAGAGCTCCAAAGCAAAGTCTGGCACTTATGTGTTGATGCTCGATCAAAGTAGGATATGATGTTTGGAGGAAGTAAGAAATTGAAGGCTCGATGAGCCAGTTTTAGGTTTTGTTTCTTGATAACCACATCTAAGGCATCTAGACCTTTATCATAGGCAGCGCGCTAGTGCTGCCTAAGTAAAGAACGATGTGGGCACAATGTTTTTTTTTTTTGTTTTTTTTCCATATCCGGGCACTTCGTATCGAAGGAGTTGTCGTAGAAAGTTCAAAAGGGGCCCATTCGATTGCAAATTGGAGTAGCTAGTGCCCTTTTTAATAGTCGAAAGTGATTGGAGGGCAACTAGCCCCCCGCCCACGCCCATCATTTCCCCAAACACATCCAATCAAAATTTTGAGATAGCCATTTTATTCAACGTAGAAGATTTCCAAATAGAAAATATCTTTTTGAGGAGGACACTCCCCCACAACCCTCGGGGCAAGGGTTTTAAGTTATGCCCTGGGGGCATATAAGGTTTTTTATAGAAGGTATTGTCGTATAAACTTCAAAATAATCTAATTGTTCTTTAAATTAACTGACTATTGCTATTTTTAATGTTCGAATGTGATTGTATTGTAACTAGCCCCCCCCCCCCACGTCCCTAAGTTCCCCAAAAACATTCAATAAAAATGTTGATTTAGCCATTTTGTTCAGCGTAGTTGATTTCCAGATAGAAAATATGTTTTTGAGGAGGAAACTCCCCACAACCCTCGGAGCATGGGTCTTAAGTTAGGCCCTGGGGGCATATAAGGTTTTTATGGAATGTGTTACCGTAGAAAATTCAAAAAAGGCTCATTTGATTGGAAATTCAAAGGGCTAGAGCCCTTTTTAATAGTCGAAAGTGATTGGAGGGCAACTAGCACCCCACGGTCATATTTTCCCCAAACACATCCAATCAAAATTTTGAGATAGCCATTTTGTTCAGCGTAATTGATTTCCAGATAGAAAATATCTTTTTGAGGAGGTCACTCCCCCACAACCCTCGGCGCAAGGGTTTTCAGTTATGTCCTGGGGGCATATAAGGGTTTTATAGAACACGTTGTCGTAGAAACTTCAAAAGAGGCTCATTCCATTTGAAATTCAAAGAGCTAGTTCCCTTTTTAATAGTCGAAAGTGATTGGAGGGCAACTAGCCCCCCGCCCAAGCCCATCAATCCCCCAAACACAGACAATCAAAATTTTGAGATAGCCATTTTGTTCAGCGTAATTGATTTCCAGATAGAAAATATCTTTTTAAGGAGGAAACTCCCCCACAACCCTCGGGGCATGGGTTTTAAGTTATGCCTTGGGGGCATATAAGGTTTTTATAGAATGCGTTGTCATAGAAACTTCAAAAAAGACTCATTCGATTGGAAATTCAAACGGCTAGTGCCCGTTTTAATAGTAGAAAGTGATTAGAGGGCAACTAGCCCCCCCGCACTCATCATTCCCCCAAACACATCCAATCAAAATTTTGAGATAGCCATTTTGTTCAGCGTAGTTGATTTCTAGATAGAAAATATCTTTTTTAGGAGGACACTCCCCTACAACCCTCGGGGCAAGGGTTTTAAGTTATGCCCTGGGGTCATATAAGGTTTTTATAGAAGGCATTGTCGCAGAAACTTCAAGAAAGGCTCATTCGATTGGAAATTCAAAGGGCTAGTGCCCTTTTTAATAGCCGAAAGTGATTGGAGGGCAACTAGGCCCCCCCCCCACGCCCATCATTCCCCCAAACACAACCATTCAAAATTTTGAGACATCCATTTTGTTCAGCTTAGTTGATTTCCAGATATAAAATATGTTTTTGAGGAGGACACTCCCCCACAACCCTCGGGGCAAGGTTTGTAAGTTATGCCCTGGGGGTATATAATGTTTTTATAGAAGGCGTTGTCGTAGAAACTTCAAAAAAGGCTCATTTGATGGGAAATTCAAAGGGATAGTGCCCTTTTTAATAGTTGAAAGTGATAGGCTGGTAACTAACCCCTCTCACACGCCCACCTTTTCATAAGCAGCGCGCTAGCGCTGCCTAAGTAAAGAGCGATGTGGGCACAATGTGTTGTTTTTGTGGGGTTTTTTTTCTCCGTACCCGTGCACTTCGTATCGAAAGAGGTCGTCGTAGAAACCTTGAAAGGGGCTCACTCGATTGGAAATTGGAGTGGCTAGTGCCCTTTTTAATAGTCAAAAGTAATTGAAGGGCAACTAGCTCCCCCCACACCCATCAATCCCCCAAACACATCCAAAAAAAATTTTGAGATATCCATGTCTTTAAGCAGACTTGATTTTCATATAGAAAATTTGTTTTTTATGTGGACAATATCCCACAACTATTAACGCATAGGGTTTAAGTTTTGCCCTGGGGCTTATAGGGTTTTTGTAGAAGGCTTTGTCTTAAAAACTTCAAAAAAGGCTCATTCGATTGGACATTCAAAGGGCTAGTGCCCTTTTTAATAGTCAAAAGTGAAAGAAGGGCAACTAGCCCCCCCCCCCTCCCACGCCCATCAGTCCCCCAAATACATCCAATCAAAATTTTGAAATAGCCATTTTGTTCAGCGTAGTTCATTTCCAGATAGAAAATATGTTTTTGAGGAGGACACTCTCCCACAACCCTCAGGGCAAGGGTTTTAAGTTATGCCCAGGGGGCATATAATGTTTTTATAGAAGGCGTTGTCGTAGAATTTTCAAAAAAAGTTCATTTGATTGGAAATTCAATGGGCTAGTGCCGTTTTTAATAGTGTACATGGTTTCGCGGGCCAATAGCCCCCCCCCCACGTCCATCATTCACCCAAACACATACAATCAAAATTTTGAGATAGCCATTCTGTTCGACGTGGTTGATGTCCAGATAGAAAATATGTTTTTGAGGAGGACACTTCCCCACAACCCTCAGGGCAAGGGTTTTAAGTTCTGCCCAGGGGGCATAAAATGTTTTTATAGAAGGCGTTGTCGTAGAAACTTCAAAAAAAGCTCTTTCGATTGGAAATTCAACGGGCTAGTGCCCTTTTTAATAGTCGAAATTTTTTGGAGGGCAACAAGCCCCCCCCCCCATCCCCATCATTACCCCAGACACCACCAAAAAAAAAATTTGGATAGCCAATTTTTTAAGGGGATTTGTTTTACAGAAATTAGATTGATTTTTGTGGAGGATAATATACCACAGACCTCAGGGCAAAGGTTTTAAGCTATGCCCTGTGGGCATATAAGGTTTTTATAGAATATATTGTCGTAGAAACTTCAGAAAAGGGCTCATTCGATTTGAAATTCAAAGGGTTAGTGCCCTTTTTAATAGTCGAAAGTCATTAGTAATATCTTTTGTTGTAGTTGTTATTTAGACGAGGACACTTTATATCGACGGAGTTTTCGTGGTAACTTCGAAAAGGGCTAACTTGAATCAAAGTAGAAAGGACCGAAGTCGTCCTAAATGTTCGTATGTGAATGGAGGGCAACTAATTTCCTTCACACTCTCACTTTCTGATTTGCTCATTATTTTTAAAAAATAAACGTTTTAATGAGACTAAGTCAAAATTAACTGTGATAATACTAATTAAAAGTGAGGCCTCTCAACAGCATCCCAAGAACGACAGAGGGTATTATGTTCAAACTTTCGAGGCTACTTCTGCTCTTAAAATTTAACCAAATCAAAATAGTGTAAGTGTATCAAAGCCTTCAAAGAAAGTAAACAGATTTTTTGGGAAATGGAATCAAGTTTTCCATTTCAGGTCAACAAGAGGAGGTATGAAACTAAGTTAAACAGTACTATCTGTGTCCAGATTTTTAAAATGGTGTATGTTGTTAAAAATTGCTGAAAGTTTTTCTTCGGCATACAAATAGCAGGCCAAACTATAAAGTTTTAAAAAACGAAAAGATTTGAAGTATTATTTTATTTTTCTCCGAAAAAACAATGTCAATAGAAAACTAACAGGAATTAATAAGAAAAACTTTTTCGACAAAATAAGTTTTTTCAAAGAAAAGTAAAGAACTCCATTAAACAAAAAATGAGCAAAAATAAAATCAAATAATCTACCAAGCTCGAAACTACCACAAATCAGCATCGATAAATAAATGAAACCCAAAACGAAAAGAAATTAAAATAAATAACAGAGTCAAACTCAAAAAGAGCAGAAATTAACATAAGGGGCGCAAAACCCCTATGCCTTCCCAAGGCCAGAACAAAATTTGCACATAACTGAAAAAAATATAAATGTTTTTACTTTTATAACAGTAATAAATCAAATAATTTTAACATTTTGATTACTAAATATCAGTAGGCTATATGTATATTAAACTAACAATGCACATTCATTTGTATTTTTCAGTAAAATGCAAATTTTGTTCTGGCCTTGGGAAGGCATAGGCGTTTTGCCCCCATCTTATGTTAATTTCTGCTCGTTCTGAGTTTGACTCGGTTATTTATTTTAATTTCTGTTTCTTTACTTTTCTTTGAAAAACTTATTTTGTAGAAAAAGTTGTTGTAATTAATCACTGTAAAGATCAGTTGTAGGATAGAGTCGGGGAAGGCGAAAAGTTACCTTCATCGCTCTATTCTGTGTTGTTCGGAGTTTCAGAAGGGAAGAATAGTTAATATTACCCCATACAGTGCAGCAATAAGAAAGATAAGGAAGGACAAATGCATAGTAAAGAGAAAGCATTACATCTGGAGGAAGAAATTGATTGGCACGATGAAGCATAGACACTTTACGAGAAATTATAGAATGTGTATAGGAAATATGAGTTTTGAAAGAAAGAAAACAATCAACGTGCACACCAAGAAGTTTAACACAAGAGCACTTGGGAATTATATCAGTACCATTAAAAACAAAAACTGTTGGGGAAGGCTCAGACATGTGGTATGGGGTTCGAAAGTAAATAATGCTACTCTTAGAGCTATTCAACAGCATCTCGTTCTGCTCACACCATTCACACACATGGTTGAGCAGGAGCTGCCGGTAAATTTGGCTCACTCTCCATTAAATATTCCCCGTCACGGGAAGCTCCTCCATAGAAAATTTCCACCACGTAAAATACACCCCATCCTTAAAATTTCCCTCAAGACAACTCCATCCTAACTGAGAATCCCCGCCCCCTCGTAAAATTCCTTCCGGACGAATCAGCCTAAAAATTTCTCCTTAGAGAAAAAAATTCTAATCGTTTTCTTGATCACTCCGGATATCTTCCCTTCTGTAGAAATATTTTCCTGGAAATCCAAACAAGCTGAAAATAGCCCCCCGGAACGTTTCCGCATGTGAAACTTAGTTGGCATAGATCAAGTTTGAACAATAAAAATAATTTCGTAGAGGAATTATGTCAAATCCCTCCAGTGTAAAATTTCTCCTGGAAAATTCCTCCCTGGAAACCCCCCCCCCTAAAGAAAACTCTCCCTATGGAACATAACTTACATAACTCATAAGTTTTTTCCCACGGACTTTGGGGTTCATTTTACCCTTAAAGACACAGTTATTGGATATTTCAACTATACTGAACAAACTGGCTATCTCAAAATTTGAGCGAATAACTTTGCGTTAAAAAGGGTCGTGGGAGGGGGGCTAGTTGCCCTCAATCTTTTTGGTCCCTTAAAAAGAGCAGTAGAACTTTATATTCTGTTTCAATGTACCCTCTCCCGAACTTTCAGGACCATTATTTCGATATGATCACCCCTGGAATAAAATGAATAAGAAAATATACACGCATCCGTGATTTCTCTTCTGACAAAAAAAAAATGCAAAATTCCACATTCTTATATAATCTGATGGTGTGATTTTTATTAGGGTGTGATTTTCTTTGACTTTTAGGTTGTGTTTCCCCATTTTTGTAAATCAGGCAAATATTCTCAGGCTCGTAGCCTTTGATGGGTAACACTAAAATAAATGAACTTATATATTTGAAATCAGCATAATAAGCCAATTCTGTTGATATATCTATTGGTATCAAAATTTCATTTTTAATAGTTTCAGTTACTATTGAGATGTGTCACTCTTTACGTACAGTTCGTTAACGCGGACTGTTTGATTATTTATATATTTTACCAAAGTCACTCCAAATGAAAGGGCTGATAATGAAACTTTGATGGGAGTTCATTCAATTGTAATTTCAAAGTTCGAGGGTGCTCTTTCAAACAGTTCGTGGTAACAATCTGTATAGTAAGAGCGACTCGTCTCAATAGTAACCGAAACTCTAAGAAACAAAAATTTAATATCAATAGATACATCAAAAGAATCGGATTCTTATGTTAATTTTAAATATTTAAGTTTCATCAAGTTTAGTCTTACTCATCAAAAGTTATGAGCCTTAGAAAATTTGCCCTATTTTCGAAAAAGGGGAAAAGACCCTCTAAAAGTCATAGAATCTTAATGAAAATCGCACTATCAGTTTCAACGTATTAGAAAACCCTGACGCAGAGGTTTCAAGCTCTTATCTGCAAAAATACGGAATTTGGTATTTTTTGCCAGAAGAAAGATCACTGATGCGTGAGTATATACCATCTTTTGAATTCCAAGGGGCCCCTGTACCAAACAGGTTTTTCTGTTAGGTAAACAGGTCATTACACTCGGTCATTACACTCTTTGCCGATAGGAACGGGTACAACTTGATTGGTGATTAGGATTTGAATAAAAGGAATAGTTTTCTTTACAATTAACATTATTAATATACTTTAATTAAAAGATAATAGTTTTTTTATTTGCACGGATATTATTGGAGAAAAAAAAAAATGAGTGGTGCATTTAAACAATTGTATATTATTTATGGAACTGACAGCAGAAGCAGTTACAATATACCATTATCTAATGTGGCTGTGGAAATAACTGCTGGCTGTAGACTATGTCTTGAATGGGACATTATGTATTCGAGATATGTGATATCATTAAGCAAATTTAAGCAGGATGAGCAGCTGTGTTTTGCTTGAAAAGTAAATATTGTCCATATAAATAAACGTTGGTCAGCAGTAGACGTCCTATTAAAATATATTGATCAGAACAAAATGCATCTGTGAATATTATTATTATTGTAACTATGTTCAATAAAAATGTTTCTAAATCAATGGTATTTTTCTTTTTTCTATAGTAGACTAGCGTATATTTTCTAGAGTAGAAAAAAGAGATTTTGTTTAGTCTGAAGTTAGTTGTGAGAGAGTTAGGACTCTAAAAAATGGAAAGATTCGAGAAAGATCGAATCATGAGGAATCTAGTTCTTATGGAAAAACATTGGATTCTAGACGATGATTTTCTAGAGTTGTCAATTCAAAGGAAGATATTTTCTCGGGGAATGCTTGTCGATATAATGAAAACTGATTCTATATCATTAGACTATTGTATGAAGCTTCTACATCGTGGTCCAAATGTATTTACACAATTTATTGATATATTGATCACGACACGACAAAATTATATTGTGGATATGCTTTTAAACATTAGTTTATAAATTTAGGACTTTTTTTCATAAGAAAGATGGTGCTCAAGGATGATTTACTCCTCTCTCTCTCTCTCTGACAATTTTTTTTTTTGCTAGCTCAGTTTCATTGTGGCAGTGAGAGCGTTAACACATGACAAAATGTTCCATACATGCCCGTTATGTATGTACACACAGGGCAGCTGGTCATCATGTGAGAATTGCACAATGATTGAGGAGTATGATGAAAAGTGTAGATTATGCAACCCGTGTAAATTGCACAGAGGATATGCTGTACAAATTAAAGGTTATAAGTCCTGTTTTGAAGAGGTGAATGACTCTCATCCTAAAGGCCACCTATGCTCCAATTGTCATTATGATAAATGTAATCAGTGGGAGACTTCATATCCCAGCATGATTGGACAGATGCCTAAGCGCGATTTTAGTTAATTGCTACAAGATTGGTATCGTCGTGGTTTTAGATTGTTCTGGGAGGAGGAACCGGGTCAACGATTCAACTGTTGGAACAACAAGAGAATATGGTTTCTACGTCATTGTTGTAAAGACACTGGATGTTATGATTATAAGCCCACTGATTTTTATTTGGCTGTGACGGAATGTGATTCGACACTTGAGGACACTGTTTGTGAAATTGCTTCAAATAGGCAAATTGAAACATGTGAATTCTATAGAATGAATGCGAATAGTATCATTGACTATACAAAGATATCTGACAAGAGTGAAGTCACACTCTACTGTAGAAAATGTGACCCTGACATTGCGCTAAATAAGGATCAGTACACTTTGAATTCATATAGTCTACCTGCACTAGTTGTTGTTGACAAATAACTAGTAGTGGATTAAATCTAAAAGATTAGAAAAGTCGTTTTATCATGTATATAATTTATTTTTTTTATTAATAAAAAATTTAAAAAAAATATTTTGAACATTTTATTATTATGACTCAAAAATAAATATTAAAAAAGATTTTAAGTATTTTATAAAAAAGAAAGTCGTTAAATTGACGTAAGTCAACGTAGATGTTGAGAAACTGGTTGTAGGTGTAACCACGACATCTGAACATGAAAAAGAGTAGTGCATGAAAGCCACATGTCTTAGTCGTTAAATCCTGTACTCTTCGTTGATTTTGAATAATAGTTTTACCACTGCTTTCAATAAAGTTGCTGGTGTATTGAGCGTAGAATTTATACTCTAGGCCAAGAGGATCAAAAAATTCAATATTCTTCGCTGTTTGCAAGATGCATAGCCAATGGCCAGTCTTCAAAGTCGATGGACTGCTATTAACAATGATTAGGGTATTGTTAACACTTGGAATTTTTTCAATGAAGTCCGAGGGTCTGCAATAGGACTTGTACTGGGACATGTATGGATCCATACTAAATACATTGATTATTTGATTTGTGTTCATGGTGCAAGGTCTAGTAGAACACTGCCGTCGGGTGTGATTTCCCAATTGACTCAGTGATATTAGCGTGATACTCTCAGCTAGAGCATTGGCAACTGTAAAATCTAAACGTACATTCCCAGTTCATACTATGGTCATACCTTGCATGCCTGACAAGTATGAAACAACATCCTAATGATTTTTTGAAAATATCGAATCATTAATTCCAATTTCAAATAGTTGAGTCATGATCTAGGTATTGCATTGTCAAATCATACAGAGTTCTATAGAATTTTTTGTCAAACGATAAAGTGTATAGTGGAATACCATTCACTTTGCACACGAGGCTAGATAGACCGAAAAAATCAAAATCATGGGGAGATTCAGTCCAGGATCCAACGGCACTGCCACTCTTCACAAAGGCCAAAGCCAATTTTGATGGGATTTCTCCATTGATAAATGATGAATCGCTATAGCTACGAGAACCGGTGGCAATGTGACGGTGAGCGGTGATTGTATGGGGGACAAGAAGTTTAATGTTGCGACCATTGGCTCTTAGCTTTTCCACTGCCAATGCAACAGAGCTCATAACTTGTTGTTTTCGAACGTGGAGAACTGCCGATGTGATAATGACATTTGCATCGGGTGCTCCAGGAAGTGTTTTTCTCAAAATGAAATTCGATGGGACCATCTACAACTTAATTTCGATATTGACATTTGGAGATAGCCATTGGGATATATTGAATATCTCGTGATTTAATTTTTCAACTAGAAGATATTCCTGGGTCACTACAGTAGTCAACTCACCGTCAGTATCAACACCTGTTCAATATTCATAGCCCAATGATTGTCCTCTCATCTCCTTGTATGCTTTTGGCGTCATCATCATAAATTGTATGTAGCTTGCATAGTTGGATAAATTATTGCTAGTGCTCCCCAATGTCCCATTAATAAATACATTAATTGGTTTGAATAGGTTGTGTAGAATACAGTTGTCATAGGAGAGACCATCGCCGGCGTTTGGAGTTTTATTATCTGACTTTTTCTTCACCACAACAGTTAAATCAATAAATGTTGATGACAAATCAATGAAATAGTCTTCATTGGAAAATATTTGAAAGTGTATATTTTCCGAGAGAGGTTGTTGAGGGTGAAATTGTTCATAGTAGCCATACTTGACACTGACATCAACATTTTCAGCGTTGAATAGATTCAATGAGGAACTGATTGATGGATATGATTCCTTGTGGGGGAGATAAGTCATCTTAAGAGAAGAAATCCTTCTTTGATCTAACAATCTTTTTCTTTTTCTTCTTCTGCTGCTGCTGCTGCTTATTGGCCTTCGTTGTTTTATTTCTCAAAGTCCTTGTTGATGTCCTTTGCTTCCTGCCTGGGTGGAGACTGATGAGAGAATGACGTGAAAGCATCCTTTTCAACCCCTCCCCATTTTGTCGAGATTTTAATTGTTCACCAACGGCTCTTGCTGAAGATCTAATATTTTCCTTAACACTCTCCTTGAAATTCTTGCCCGACCCCCAGTCCTGTAGTGTGGAGGCAGCAAAATTTGATGTAGCAGGTACAATATATTTTCTGGCAAGGGGTAGTGTAGAACGAAATAGCCTAGCAAACAAGCTATCAAGACCATAGCCAGACATTGTAGTACGCCCTTTGTAGTAGTCCAATCCATTGCCAATTTGACGTGGACTCAAAGCACCAACATAACAGTCAATATCAAGACAGACAAATGGAGTTCTTCTATTATTCATTGCTTAGGTGATTGTACCGTCGTTGTCGTTTACAATGGGTCGAAAATGACATGTAATAACTGCTAAGCCATTTGAAATTTCTATTTGATCACCTAATTAAGTTATTAGTGTTAACTGACAGAGTTACAAATAGGAGGTGTTTACGTGAATATACTGAAGATGCTTTATATTGTAGTGGTGAATATGTTCTTGATTGGTTTTTCGTTCAAAAACTCGTAGGAGGGGAACATTTGAATTACCAACCCGAGATGTTTCCAAAAATGAAGCGTAGAGAAATATACAAGTGTCCGTGGAGACGCTGGGTGCATAGTCTGCATAGATAACATGGTCACTACCACTGAAATTTTCTGTCTTAATAATACGTTTTTTAAAACCGAGAGCCTCACGTAAAGCCTCATTGAGGAGAAATCTTTCATTCTAAAATGGACTGTAAACATATAGTCTTCTTTTTTTCGTCGAATAGTTCAGAGTGGAGCCATCTTTTTTTCAACTAGCAATTTTTTTGTTGATAACTCGACACCGTTCATGCATGTTATTGTATTCCCTGTAGGGGATGTTAGCAATAGGGTACTGATTAGAGTCAAAAGTTGCCATCGCACCTTCATCACAGAATTCAAACGGTCGTATATTTATTTCATATTTATGGTCTTTTCTCAGAATGTCATATGTATTTTAGAGAATGCAATCGATAAGAGCCCCTTCATATACACCGTCAAAATTGATGGCAGGGGGGAGCTTTGTTCAAAAATCACTTGTTCTATTCAAGTCGTTGTAGAGAGGATCGGACACGTTGGACATGAATGTTACATATAAATCATTGGGCATTGTCAATATCTTCAACACCAATCCAAGAATCAAAATCAGAGTTGTATCCTATCCAGCGAACAAGTAACTGTTTATTACCCCCGCGAGTACGTGTCTTTAATATTTTTTCAATTTGATAGATTTCACTAGAATTTTTAACTTTTTGCAATTCATAGTCATAAAAGCCGCCGAGAATCTCTTCATCTTTGTTATCACGCAGGCGATAAGTTATGGGTTTATTGTCTATGATTTTTGCCACTTTAAAAATTTCAGTGGACCAAAAGTAAGTCCCCTTTTCAAAAACATGAGTTGTTCTATTAATTCGAACCGTATCACCAACATTGAATTTATTTTTCTTCTTCTTCTTGACTTTTGTTTCATTGGAATATTGTTTAATAAATTTGTCAATTGTATTATGATCCGATTGATGAGCGTAAATAGTTTTATATGTTAACTCTTTTTGTATATGTAGTTTATTAGTACTAGTCATGTTTTTTAACCAGACCATGAATAAACGCTGGCGTATTTTCAAGGCAAACGATCTTAAAAACAAAATTAGAAGCTTTAAGATACCCCGCTCGGACCATAAAGCCTGTCTCGTTCTGTGCATCGGAGATATCAGTTTGCTATATTTCTCTATAAATTTTGATACATTAGGATTTAACAAATTCACTACCGCGATCCGTTTGAATTTTTTTATATGAATCCTGTTGGAGAATACTTTCAAAGGACAGAGCAACTTCAAAACCTCTCTTTGATCTCACTTGAATTGAATATTAAAATCTACTAAAAACACTGATTAAAAGTATAAAGTACTTGTAAGTTTTAGTGTTAAGTATTTGAAGCTCATCTAGAGTCAGGATATCTGCTTGCATTATATCCAATGGGTAAAATGCTTTAGTTTTTCGATATTGATTGGCACGAAGTCTATGATTTCTATGCAGAGTGTAACTTGGTTCATTTTGTAGATAGTCTTGTACACTTTTAGTGCGAACACCCGTGACTTTGGAAAGAGTTGTGGGGGAACTTAAACTCCCCGCCTCGCCAATATTTTCATAAACACCTTTCAGAACTTCAGCCATTTTAAACGTAAACACGTTGTGTAACGTCCGCTACCCTTTTGTACACTGGCTGCTGCTGCTGGTAGTGGGGACGTTGACTTGATACGTCTTCGCTTTTGTCTAGCTATCAATTGTGTGCTAGTATTTTCCAAAATTGATTTAAAATCTTCTTCTTCTTCAAGTTCATATTTTAATTTTGATTATGATGATGATGCACGTTCATTTAGATTTTTTAGAATTTGTCTATTGCCAATAAGACTTTTGGGGAAGTTTAATGTATTTAGAAAGTTGTATAGACGAGTGTCAAATGATAATAGTCCTTTACGATTTGTAACCATGTCATACATTAAATCAAGTAGATTATAGCTCTTGCCCTGAATTATAATCCTTTCCCAATTGCTTTCAATTTGAATTTGATCACTTTCCAAGAGATAGATTAGGAGTCGTGTTATTTTTTCAACCTATTAATGGGGCCTTATATTTACAAATTTAAATAAAAATTAAAAAAAATACTCCATCTTTAATTTTGTTACAGCAGCAGCAGACTCTTGAGAAGATGATTATTTTTTGGGATCAGCAGCAGCAGTGGGCTTTGATCGATAGTGTTAGTCCACTCGGCGAAGTGCATCTTGAAGTAAAATCAGTTTTTTATCATCATCAATAGTTTCATTGTCGAGAAAATTACTCAGATTGTTCACAAAGTGTTCGATGGGTGAGAAAGCGAGTTCTATTGGAGTCAATTTATAGGTTTTTGCCATTCTCACTAGAGAAAACTGTTTACAAGTCCTGCAATTATTGGCAGTAAAAGTGTGAAAAAGCTACCGCCCGTCTGAAGAAGTCGTTTCCTTTTAAAATTCTTTCCTTTCTTTTTATATGACAATGTACGTACAATGGAACGATGTTGCTTTTACTGTTGATTAACTAATTCTGGTAGTTGAACATTACCCTCGGTAAAATTTAAACAAAGTTCATATATTATATTAATGAAATCATTGTCAATACCGTGTTTGAGTATTGCTTTTCTAAGTGGAGGTTTTGAACTGATTAGAACTGAAAACAAATGTCTATTTACATGTGGTTTCTTCAGTGTCATGATAGTGACTAATAACTCTTTTTAGTATTCACCGGGAGATATACTGTAATTTCATTGTCGAAAATATCTGTGACTACACGTAGATCCTCGGGTGTATTTTGATTAAGATCCAGCAGGATATAACCGTGGGGTTTATTAGTTGCCTGATTGTATGCCGAGAGCAGAAATTTAGGGGCACCTGGATAGATTTGTGTATTGCGGGTTATTAGCGAGCGAGAATCACGAACAATTCTTTAGATGATATAGTAGGTACAGTTCAAAGCAAGTGTTCGCATACATTTGCTCTGATGAAAGAGATTGTGTAGAACTATAGTAACGGAAATCTGTTCATGATGAGAGCGAACAGCGAACAATTGTAACATTTGCTGAGACCAATTTTCAATAGATTCAGCCAGATCGGCAATGATCAGCCAAGAGTATGGTTCAATAATGTTGAAAAAATCAAGTCCCTGTATGAACTGTATCTGCATCGATCCCATGGTAGTTGTGGTGGTGGCAGCAATTGATTTTATTTTATTGTATGACTCCTGCCAAATACTATAGCAATAGTAGATTTTTTTCGGCTTTTCTGCAAACATTTTATCACAATTTTTAATTATTTTAGTTAAGAGTGTTGTTTTGCCCGACATTGAGGGCCCACACAGAAAAGATCTGAATGATGTTTTAAATTGATACATCTTCCTTTCAACAGTTCACCTGGAAAACTAACTGTAGACCCTAATTGTCTAATGACTAAATAATTTTTTTTTTCCCCTACTACTACTCTTTTCTTCAAGAAGAAGAAGAAAAAGAAAAAGACAAAGAAAAATAACAATATATATTTATTTTTTTAAACGCACATAAAAAAAAAGTAAAAATACATTGAAAAAAAAAATACACTTTTTTTTAAATTTATTTATAAAAAAAAATACAACAACAACATTTAAATATTTATACAAGCGGAGAAAAAAACACTTTTTTTTTTTGTTTATTTATAGAGAGAAAAAAAAACATTAAAATAGAGAGAGCACTTTAAAAAATAAAATTTTTTTTTTTTAATTTATTTATAATAAAAAAATAAAACACCAACATTTACATAGGTACAGATACATAGAAAAAACAAATTTTTTTTTGTTTAAATAGAAAAAAAAAAAATTAAATTAGACATGGCAATTTAAAAAAAAAAAAAAAATCTGCTCTAAGTCCAAAAAAAAAAGATAACTTTGGTGACGGTGCGCCTCCCGCGCTGGCGGCGGCCCCCCCCCCCCGGGCCGCGAGGCCCCCCCCCCCGGGCCGCAAGGCCCCCCCCCCCCAAAGGCCGCGAGGCCCCCCCCCAAAGGTTTTTTTTAGGAAATTAGTTACAGGACTTTATTTAAACCGAGACTTTCACGGTGGGCAGTACATTCGATCCGGTCTGAAGTTAAATAGTGTCCAAGGGGGAGGGTGGTCACACCATCTTGACAAACATAGACCTTGTCGGAAATGGTACTCATGGCTATTTTCTCTACATTTACAGTATAGTTCTTGTAGTTCAATGAACGAATCGCCAACAATTTGGCTCGTGGAATTGTATTTTCAACAATACAATTCCTATAAATGTTGATGTCGAAATTCTTGTCCACAAAGCGCGTGGGTACTCCTTTGCAACATTTCTTGATTTCTTCGTCGTATGTCTGTATAAAGTACACCTTCGGACCGACAAACATACCACGGGAAATCAAGTCACTACCCGTTTCAGATTTTAAAAATAAAAGTTGATTGGGCGCGCGACGATTTACTAGCTCAGTGTAAAGATCACCACTCCAATTGGTGTAGTCCATTTGTGAACTGATAATGTCACCGTGCGCCAAATCATCAATTAGATTTGGTGTTTTTACTTTGAGCAGTAGAGAATCCGTGTCACCGTAGCAGACCTCTACTTGCTCCTTTTCCGGCCACTGCACCCTAGCCACATTGTACGAGAACTCCAGCAAGAGCTTTTTTGAGATCTCCAAGATAGCACTGCCTGCAGAAATATTTTTATTCAAGACAATGCGTCTTTTTTTCCTATTCAAAAGTACCATGTCCGGACCAATGATTGTAAAGGAAGTGTAATTGGGATCGGCAATAATTCGATTACATTGTTCTGGATCGGTCACGACGTCACAACGATTCCTATTGCGAACACTCTCACACATTTTGCCGAAAGCCGAATTTAAAATGAGTTTATAAATTTCTTTTTCAGCTTTCGTCTGTGCTGCAGAATGTTTGCCGACAAAAGTGTCAAAAAAAGATTTCAGATAAGATTTTTGACTAAACTCGAGGGCTCGGTGAACCTTTGTGACGTTGAAACCATTGTTGCACATCCATTTTAATGCTAAATGGTGTACAACTATGTTTTTTTTTAGCAGAAGGTCAGCAATAAGTTTTTGTTTTGAAGGTGCCCAATTCAATCTGTCCACCTTGACTAAACAACTATTGCAATGACTACAAGAGTCATTAGTCACAGGTCTATTGATACACGGTAAAACAAAATCCTTTACTGAATCGTGAAGCTCGACTGGTATCTCTCAATCAATTTCAAAAAACCATCCAACTGGTTCAGTCTCCTCAACACTGTCGTCGCCAATGTTGGGGAAATGGGGAGCTTGAGGGTCATTGAGCCATTTATAGTCGCCGCAAGGTAGTGCATAATGGGACATGGCCGAGGGGTAGAGAGAATTCATATCGAGGAAAACTGCATTTGATTTTGTCCCCGTCTTCTCTCCTGTTGGATCGGTTTCCAAGATACGGTCTCCGTGAAAAACAAAACCCCCCCTCATTGACCTCTCGATGAACAGGTGCTGATCAATGTCAGTGATTAGCCCAATTTTTTCCCCACTAATTTTCAGGATGAGGTCCATCCCTAGATGAGGAGCAGACAAATAGTAACTCAAATCCAGATTAAACTCCTCATAGATTTTATCCGTATTTTTACACATAATGTCTACCATAGTTAACACGTCACTCGACAAATACAGCTTGCAATAGTCCGACCCATTTTTACACCCCCCCTCTGCCCAAACTTTTTTAGCAAATCTGTAGTCCTGGGGGGTGCAACTACGATCGTGAAGACTGTCGCAAAAAAAGTCACTGCAGGGAATAGTCTCCTCGGCGACTCTCAAAATGGAACAATACTGGTCATAAGGATAGATGTCTTTGAACGTTAACAACTCATATAAATCATTTGGACATCGTTGCTTGAGAAGGGGAACAGCATTGCTGCCGTCATTGTTTTTCTGCACTTGAATTAATTCGCTCAATGATTTGGGGAAAAAACTGTAGGAATCTAAAAAGCGAATTTTATTCGTGTACTCAACACCGGCTTCAACAAATTTCCACATAAATTCCAAGACAAGCAACTTTTCTGCGGATTTAGGTATGATTTTGTACGTAAAGCTGTCTATCACTAATGCACCATCAGCATTATCATCATCATCAACTGGTCCATTTAGTTGAAGATGTGTCAATGCAGGTAGCACAAACTTCAGATCGTAGTTAGAGTTATGTATAAAAACCGGTAGAAAAAGTTGTTGTTTAATTTTTAAATTACACGAATTATGAGCCCTCCCCCGAAAGCTACTTTGTCCCGTTGAATTAGGGTCAATACGGTGGTTGTGGTCCTGCACCGCGTCTTTTGGAGCAAGGACACCCCAACACACACAGCAAATTGTTCCCTTTTCCAACGCCAATTGCTCTTTATCCGACAATTTCATCTGATAATTGTTACGACTTATTAGTGCAAGTGCCCATTGGGTCTATTTTGTTACAGAAAACAATAACTTGGCAATCAGGATCGCCACTCCCATAGTAAAAAAAAACTCGTAACCGTGCATGGGCGGGTTGACGTCGTTACGTGTATGTTCGGAGGAAAATAACCTGATCTGGTGTTACTTGACGAGCGAGGTTAGTGCTGGGTCCGATCCCTAAACCAGTCTTGTTTCACAGTCCAAAGACACTTTATCAGATTGCAGAAGAGAATTTTGAAAATTTTTAAATTGTAAAGTGTCTTTGCCTTCTGCCAGCATTTCTATTCTCTGATTTCCATGAAGTTTGCAATGCTCGATGTGATCTGAGAATTTTCGCTCAGATGTAAATGGGGAAAGGCACATGGGGCAATAGAAACATTCTCAAAATATTCGGCCCTGACAGCGGAGTCAAATTCTTGCAGTAACGGGGACAAAATTAGCATAAGAATTTACATCTTTGGGGGGTTGGTCAATAACCCATACACAATTTTTAACATTTTCCACCATCGGTGTCCTCACTGAGTACAAAACCCCTTTTTTATTCGGTTTTTCCCCCCATCTACAAATTCAGTGTCATACTGGAGAACAACCACCCCCACCCCCAGAGGGTAAAGTGAGGTTTCTAATGGGCTTAGCTTATTCCTTGAAACCGGGACCTTTCCATATAAGAAAAAACACATTAAGTTGTTGAGTTTTTTCAACACGTTGATATATAGACAGTTAAAATTTTTTATTGTGTATTCTCTTTTAATGTATTATGGGCCATCGCTAAAAACGCATACTTAAAACATTGAAGTCCAGTGTCAAAATACAAACTCTGAACTCCTCCTGTAGCCGACAAATCTGGGTGGCATTTTATTTTTTTTACTCCTCCCACCCCTTAAAATAAAGTTTTTTTTAAATCTACTGAGATTCAGATCAATGCATTCAATTTATAAAATTGTGGATACACTCCCTCTCTCATTAATTGTATCCAAAGTTTAAAATTGTTTATGTACCCCTTTTAAAATGTTGTCTAAACTATCGTTTATACGTGGGTAGAAAGTTTGGTTGTCTGTTTAAAAATTAAAATAAAACATTTCACCATATGTACCTTGTTGTAAATAAACTTTTTGGTTTACCGATGCTTTAATTCCCCCTCGACCTCCCCCTGTGTGGATCTGTATATAAAAAAGTGCTCGAATTTTGTCGATATAGCTATGGAGATTTTTCACGGGGTCATTTAAAATAATGTTCACGTTTTCCTCAGGAAGGCTAAAATCTACCCTGTATGTTTGCAAATGACTTAGAGCAGATTCTAACATATAAAAATCAGGCAATTCCGGTGACGTAGCACTATTTTGATGTTCTGTACCTATTTGTTCATTACTCAATTCTCTTCTAGGTACTTAATCATTAAAATGCAACCGGAAGAAAGAGCTGTTGTTGTATTACTACTACTATTCGTTAGAAGGGTGGAGAAGGGTGAAAGGGGCTTTTCAATAACAAAAATCACATTCTTTTCGACACGAGAGTATGGATATGACATGAGGTCTCCTAGTACATGTTCCAAGGTTTTTGGGGACAATTGATCGAGCCAGACTGTATTGTACTCTGATAGAATTTCATTATAAGGACCCAGGTCAAATTTACATGTAGCATCATCTAAATATACAGGCATGAAACTATCTGCCCACTCTGGGTCCTGAAGCATGTCAATATCACAGCTTAAGTCCTCCAGACTGGCCATTTCCCCAAAAACATCATTAAGGAATCCCTCATGCCACTCCATATTCTCTAGAACCAGTGTAGGTTCATCCCTGAACTCTGCTGGTGGTGACAGAATTGGTTCTGTAAATATACCTGCTTCATCACTCGATGGTGCCACTGGGAGTGCTATATTTTTAATCTGTAGAAAAAAAAGTTTTATTTCTTATGTAAAATAATCATTTTTTTATAGTTAATAAACTTTGTCAATTTCTCATAGTCATTGTCCCACCACCACCACCTGAACAATTAAAAGAAGAAGAAAAAAAAGTTACAATAAATGTTTTGTAAGAGAGAAGAACTTTTTCTCCATCCAAATCAACAATTTAAACGTTGGATGGTCCTTTTTAGAGCCCCCCGCCCCTCCCCACACCCATCCCAGGGCGAACCCTGGGGACCCGGGAGCGTCCGTCGAGGTAGGAGGATTGAAACCCTTTTCCGAGGTGAGGGGGTATCGGACTCCACAACACTGTTCAAAAAGAACAGTCTCAAATTCTTTTTCTTGAACCTTTCAAAAACGAGAATAATTGCCTGAGTTGGTTCAAAATAATAATAATATTTTCTTCGTATGTGAAACCCATAATTGGTGATTACTAAAAACCTTCTTCCTGTCACAGGAAACCCATTTACAATTCAAAGTGATGAAACGATCTGATACAATGCAAATGGTTTTATCGCAATATTAAACTTTTAAGAGGTGATTTCAGAGCTTTAACTAACAAAATCGTTTTTTTTTTTTGTTTTAATTTCAATTTTTCATAATTTATGTTAGTTTGTTTAATTTTAAAGGTAAGTTTTTTTTTTTTTTTTTTTATATAATAGTAGAATAAGAACTACTTTATATATATATATTGATAATTTGGTTATTTAAATAAAATTACAAATATTATAAAAAAATTTTTAGTTTTTTTTAAATAATAAAAATCTATTTGCCTGAGAAAATTTTGTCTTATTTTTGAAAAATAAGGATAGAAAAAATTATGTATATACTTAAAAATTCTGACTGGACTTCTATATCTGAACTCCTTTGCAAAACTTGAAGGGAGTCAGTAGGCTGAGCTGAGACATGGTATAAAGTAGCCCATTCTCTTGTCAACTTCCTTCCAGTTGCCATGGAACTAACGCGGGAGTCAGAGGGTTCTGTCACTCTAAGTTGGGTGCTCGATGGATGGTTCAGATCACGTGTAACTTTCCCAGCGAATTTGATAACAGACGCCCTTGCAGTCTGTATTAATGAAGGTTCGTCATATCTCGTTTTCTTCTCAGAAGGGGGATTATTGCACGTCTCTTCTTCCTTTAAAAAAAAAGACAAAAATTTAGCATGTAACAAAAATGCATTTTGGGTTTTGGAAAATAATTCAGTTTATGTTAGGCATCTAAAGTAGTTTAAAAAATATCTTGATTTCAAAATCAAGGGTTCTGATAGCGAGATGGAGGACCTTTTATAAACTGCTCCTCCCTCCCCCCCCCCCTCCTACGTGCATGCTTCCGTGACTGTATTTGTAAATTCAAACTTAAAAAGTAGTATTTGCGTTCCTTATTAAACAATATGGAGAAGAATTGCATGTGACAGTCAAGTAAAACTATCAGATTTCAATCAAATGTAGACATAAATAGAAATTTAAGAAGTGGAAAAGTTAATTAGCATGGCTCCGTCAATCCCCCCCCCCCCTATGAGGTAAAACGGTCCGTTAAATAAAAATGAAATATAAGCTAACAAATTTATTTTTTAAATAGGGTTATACGGTAAAAATTTTTTTTTTTGTGTAATTGGGGGGGGGTGTGGTGTTTTTACGCATTAAATTTAATTAATATTTTATTAAACGCAGAATGGTCTTTAAATATTTTAAAAAAAAATCCCTAAAAAAAAAAAAACAAGGATATTGATAAAAAAAAAAATCAAAATTTAAAAAAAAGGAAGCTTTTGTAACAATTAATACATTAAAAGAATCAACATTTTATTCTAATCCCAAATTACTGATCGAAAGCTAAGCACTTTTTTCAAAAAACATTCCATAAAACGGCCGTTGATATTTAAAAGTCAAACACACTTAAAGGCCGCCGTGCAGTTGGTTTTTTTAAGAAAAATACCTAAAAAAAAAAAAGCCACTTAAATTGATAAAAAAAAGGACTATTTTTAGCAACTTAAACCAATTTATGTTGTTGTCACCACACAGTTTAAATACCTACATACTTCCTTAACTTAATGACAAGACATTTTTTTTTGCAGACGGGGCTGGAAGTAATTTAAAAAAAAACCCTAAAAAAAAAGGGTCATTTATATTGATAAAAAGGAAGCTTTTGTAACAATCAATACATGAAAAAATCAACATTTTATTCTAATCCCAAATTGTCGATCGAAAGCTAAGCACTTTTTTCAAAAAACATCTAAAAGACCCATTGATCTCGATAAAAAATCACACCGTAAATTTCAACCTATAAGAGAATTCGAAGTTTTTTCAGCTCCTAAAAACAACAGGCTTCTAAGTAGATAAGTAAACCTAGTTCTAGTGTAAGGAAAGAATTTCTTCCCTAACTTAATGACAAGATAATTTCTTTTTAATATAATAATGAGAATATTTTTTTCTCACCAAAAATTGCTTATCCATTTTTCAATGTAAATGGTTTTTACAAAAAATGCCTTTAATTCTATCTCGAATATAAGCTATTCAAAACTGATGGAGAATCAAATTTGAAATCTGAATATATACAAAAATAATTGGCAGGTAAAAAGAGTCATCGGTTTTCTGGTTTACCACTAAAAAAGGACACTGAACTTTGAAGTTACGCTGAACTTTTGAAATTGCGTTATTCTCTGGCAAAGAGTGTAATGACCTGCAAAAATTAACAGAAAAAACTGTTTGGTACGGGGGCCTTGGAATTCAAAAGATGGTATATACTTGCGTGTTAATTTGTTTGTTTTTTCTTTTCCCGAGGTGTGATCGTATCGATCCAGTGGCCCTAGAATGTCGCGAGAGGGCTCATCCAAACGAAAATTAAAAGCTCTAGTGCTTTTTTAATTAATAAACAAAAAAACTTAATTATAGAAACACTTTTTAGAAAAAGAAGAGTCAAAAGTGATTGGAGGGCAGCCCGCCCCCCGCCCCAAGCCTTTTCCCCTAAATATGTCAGATCAAAATTTTGAGATAGACATCTTGCTCAAACTTCCAAATTTCAAGTAAACATGCCTTCAGGGTTAACAAATTGCAAATTGTTAAAATATAATGTTTTTATGGGAAGTGGTCGCATAAACTTTAAAATAAACTTAAAATAAACTTTAAAGAAACTTTAAAGAAGTACCCTTCTAAGATTCAAAAGTGAACAGAGAACAGCCGCCCCCCCCCTTCCGTGACATTTATGGGGTTTTCCCCACTATTTCAAAAATCAGGTAAATTTCACCAGGCTTGTAACTTTTGATGGGTAACACCAAACCTGATGAATCTCTTATAACTGAAATAAGCATAATAAACTGAATCTTTTGGTATATTCATTTATATCAAAATTTCTTTTTTTAGAGCTTCGGTTTAGAGTCGAGTTGCTCCTTACTTACAGTTCTGTACCACGAACTGTTTGATCGACCCGAATATTGTTTTCTAAGGAATAATATTTGAAATACTTTCAAGTATGACTTTTTTCGTTGACGATTGAAGGGTTTCACTGCCGTTGCTTCATAGTTGAACTGGTGAAAACTGTCAGAAATCACCATCAGCAACTAGAATCTTCCATCTAGATGGCAAGTTTGGACTTGTAATGAACCGCAACAACTGATTCATATTTTATGGGCCCATTTGGGTAGCATCAATGCTCCGTCAAGAAGAGAAAATTCCACTCGAAATAATTCTAAAGCTTTGTTTGAACCAGGTCTTTACTAGAAATTGAATCTAATGTAAGCAGAACTGTGAAGTCAAAGGCCATGTGTGTTGTTAGTCTAAATGGCAATAAAGTCTATGCTATTTCTGTATAAGCCATATATTTTATTTGGCAGTTTTTGCCTCACAGAATGTGATCCAAGGCCTTATAAGCAAATGTTTTACCGGTGCCACCTGGTCAATCTATGGAAAATAGTTTTTCCCAATACAATTAGGATCGTTGACAGTAGCAGTAGAACCATTGGCAGCAATGACTCCAGTAGCAGCTGACTCACTAGAAATTAGAAATTCCAATGTTTGGTCATCTTCAGTTCTCAAAGTTGTCCATTACATATCGGTCCACCCAAAAACTATTATTTCAACCTTCTATTGCCATCGTATCTACAATACGTAGTATTGCAATAATAAAATTATAGATACAACAATGCAATAACAACACTTAATTGATGGATTCGTGATTCCCGTGTACTTGTTCTTCCATTCCATTTAAAATATTCGGGCATTTCCCAATAATACGGAAATTCCTCGTTTTTCATCTGTGTCAACGCCTTGTTGTGTAGAAAAAACACTTCCAATATTGAGCACTGTTATCCAATATCTGCCAAATTTTCCTCGACTTGGCTCATATCTTGAATTCGATATTGTCCAGGTAAATAAATTTTGAAACGTTGAACGACCTGACTCTTTTTTTCGATATCGTAGCTAAATAGTCGCCAGCAGGCTTCAGTTGGTGTAATGCAGCGTCTGTCCAAATAGGTGTCTGCTTCGTTCTTTAACCAAATACCATTGATTTTTGGCAATCTTTATTGAAGCAATATCATGTCCTTTTTAAATTTGTCTATATAAATAATTTGCTTAACCTATACTGCCAACATATTCGGCACTGATATGACATTGAAATTTTTATGACCTTGAAATTATTTTCATAAAAGGATTATAGCCTACATGGCGACATGACGATTTCATGAGTAAATCGGTGATTTTTGAAGTTTCTTCGAAAACAGCACGGTCATGAGGATTTTTTTTTTGTTTATTTCATTCAATTTGGGATCATAAAGACGACAATACTTTGGTGTTTCATCATCTGCTATAGCTGTAACCATATTCTAATGCATTGGAAAATTGAAGCGGCACTGCAATCTTCCATTTTTATTGATCGTACAACTCGCATTTGGACTTAACTCCCCACGTGGATTATGAATCATGTACTTTAAGACTAATTCTCTTAGTAAAGGATCGTTGGCCTTTAGAATTTCAGCTAAAATATGATCATCAATTTTGAAAAGATTTCGGATTCAATCACAAGGAATCATGATCAGTACCAAATGTAAATGCTGTAGCGCGCGTCTTTGACATTCAACTGTATATACGTTTTCTGCCACTTTTCAAAATATTTGTCTTGTTAGAATATCATTGATTTTTTCCCCAAATTTTAGTTTCGCTGTTCAAGCAATTAGATCGAGACGATCTTGATTGGACTGTTCTATGATAAAGTTATTATCATCAAATATACTACGTGATACTTCTTTAATTTCGGCTCAATCACGATTGCAAGTAATAGTTGTAAATAAATCAGGGGGAGACAAGGCGTCAAACAATAGCCAAGATGTCTTCGAAATGTTCAGCAAAGTAAATTGTTGATCCCATGAATGTGAAGGTAGTATTACTTTTGTGCCAATGACTGTATTCTATTTCGAAGCTAAGTCGTTGAGAAGTCGTGTAATTGCTACGTAGTTATCGGCCATAATATTTTTTCGTTTAATTTTATTTGTTGGAAGAGGCCGCCCTTAACGCAAATATCTGCATCGACAAAATATTATTGAAAAAATTTCCATTGAAATGCAAAGCATTGAAATCAATCTGACCCTGTTCGGGTGCTACAGCTAGCAGAAAAAGTCTTTTGGCATGTTCAGATCGAAAGGCAATGCGTCCAATTTCTAACAAAGATTTCTACTAAGATTCAATCTTTTGGTTTTATTTTTTAAAGTTTATGATTTGTTGCAATCCCTTGTTAAACTATATACAAATGGTTTTGTAATACCAGTTTTTTGCTCTTTTCTCAATTAAATGTTTTTTTTTATACTGTAGTCTATTCAAAGATATTTGATTGATACAGCATGTCCGATTTCTAACAACGATTTCTACTAAGCTTCAAAATTTGGTTTTATTTTTAAAAGTTTATGAATTGTTGTAATCCCTTGTTAAAATATATGCTAATATTTGTGCAATTACTCGTTTTTGCTCTTTTCGCAATCCAATGTCTTTCCATACAGCAGTCAATTCAAAGATATTTGATTATTACAGCAAGTCCGATTTCTTACAACGATTTCTACTAAGCTTCAAACGTTCGGTTATATTGTTTAAGGTTAATGTGTAATCCCTTGTTAGAATGTATACAAATATTTTTGCAATTACCCGTTTTTTGCTCTTTCCGCAATCCAAAGTCTTTCCATATTGCAGTCCATTCAAAGATATTAGATTATTACAGCAAGTCCAATTTCTAACAACAATTTCTACTAAGCTCTGAACTTTTGGGTTTTCTTTTTGTAAGATTTTTGAGTTGTAATTGCTTTTTAAAATATATACACATATTTATGCATTTATTACATTTTTTGCTCTTTAAAGAATAAATAAAAAAAAAAAATTTTTTAACTGAAAGTAAGTAACGACGTTAAAAACTTAAAACGAACAGAAATTATTCCTTATATGAAACGGGCTGTCCCCTCCTCACCGCCTCGCTCTTTACGCTAAAGTTTTTATTGTTTAAAAAAATAGAGTTTGGAGAAAGTCAAACCTTAGCGTAAAGAGCGAGGCATTAAGGAGGGGACAGCCCCTTTCATATAAGGAATAATTTCTGTTTGTTTTAAGTTTTAACTTCGTTCCTTACTTTCAGTTAAAAAAACTTGTTTTTGTTTTATTTAATTTTTGGATGTTTTTGAATAAATGCAGGTTTTGATCTTGGCTCACTGTACATTTGCCAAGTGCACGAACGTTTTTATCACTGCATGAACGTTCGTTGGCTCACTGCACGAACGTTTTTATTAGTAATAAATATACGTAACTTATGAATTAACTTACGTAACGAACTTCTATATTCATATATTTTTAATATATATATTAGGGGGTTCACCCCCTAGTCAATGCCTTGCTCTTTAAGCGAAAGTTTGAATTTTGTTCCAATTCTTAAAAAATGACTGCTTAATCACAAAGGCCGTTAATTAGAATAAATATCTCTTATGAAAGTTCTAAGAAATCTTTGGCTTAAAGAGCGAGGTATTGACTAGGGGGTGAACCCAACCATATATGTAATCTTTTCTATTCGTTTAAAGTTTTGATGTTGCTGCCGCTGCAGTTGAAAAACTTGTTTTTTTATATTTAATTTCTGATCTTTTTTTAAATAATGCTGGGAAGTCCGGCGTTCCTTTAATAGCAATGTCGCTTCCCCCATGAAAAATTCCTTAATGTAAATATCCTCCCAAATAACCCCCGACCCCCCCCCCCACTATCTGGAAAAATTTCCCCTGAAAACGTCTGTATACTTCCGAATAACCAATACTATATGTTAACATTGGGTAAAGTTTATAACTTTCAGCCCTCCCCCCGCGAACTTCGGAGGATTAAGTCATCCTAAAAGACATACTTATAATATTTTCGAACATTCTAAACAAAATGTGTATCTCAAAAATTTTAATCGGGTGACTTTGTGAAAAAAATGAGCGTGGGAGGGGGCCTAGTTGCCCTCCATTTTTTTGGTCACTTAAAAAGGGCACTAGAACTTTTAGTTTCCATTCCAATGAGCCCTCTCAGGATATTCCAGGACCACTGGGTCGATACGATCACCCCTGGGAAAAAAAAAAATAAACACGCATCCGTGATCTTTCTTTTGGCAAAAAGTGCAAAATTCCACATTTTTGTAGATAGGAGCTTGAAACCTCTACAGTAGGGTTCTCTGATACGCTGAATATGATGGTGTGATTTTCATTGAGGGTCTATAACTTTTAGGGGGTCTTTCTCCCTTTTTTCGAAAATCAGCCAAATTTTCTCAGGCGCTTAACTTTTGATGGGTAGGAGGAAACTTAAAGAAACTTATATATTTGAAATCAACATTAAAATCTGATTCTTTTGATGCATCTACTTGTATCAAAATACCGTTTTCTAGACTTTCGGTTACCATTGAGCCGGGTCGCTCCTTACTTACAGTTCGTTACCACGAACTATTTGATTTAATGTCTTCCATACATCATTCTGTTCAAAAATATTTGATTATTGAAGCTAGTCCAATTTCTAACAATATAATAGTTATCTTAAAATTTGTATTGGATGCATTTGGGAAAACGAGGTTGTGGGGGGGGGGGAAGCTGGCTACCCTCCAATGTCTTTTGACGCTTTAAAAGTGAACTAGAACTTTAAATTTTCAATCAAATGAGGCCTCTCTGAAGTTTAAATGAATATTCCTTCCTTAAGAACCATATATGCCCCCAGGGCGAAACTTATAACCCTTGCCCCTGAAGATTGTGGGGAGAGTGTCCTGCTCAAACATATAATTTCCAGAACTTTCAACTATGTTGAACAAAATGACTATATCAAAATTTTAATTGGATGTCTTTGGGGAAATGGTGGGTGTGGAAGGGGTGTCAGTTGCCTTGGAATCACTTTCGACGATTAAAAAAGGAACTAGTCATTTAAATTTGCAATCGAATGAACTCTTTATGAAGTATCTGAGAGGGGGATTAGTTGCCCTCCAATCACTTTCGACTATTAAAACAGCCTTGTCCTGAAGGCTGTGGGGGAGTGTCCTCCTCAAAAACATAATTTATGTCTGGAAATCAACTACGGTGAACAAAATGGCTATCTCAAAATTTTGATTGGATGTGTTTCGGGAAATGGTGGGCGTGGAAGGGGTGTTAGTTGCCTTAGAATCACTTTTGACGATTAAAAAAGGAACTAACCATTTTAATTTCCAATCGAATGAACCCTTTATGAAGTATCTACGACTACGCTGTCCATACAAAACCTTATATGCCCCCAGGGTCTAACTTAGAATCCTTGACCTAAGGGCTGTGGGAGGGGGGGGGGTTGTCATTCCCAAAAGACCTAATTTCTAGAACATAAAAATACGTTTGAATAAAATGGCTATATCAAAATTTTGATTGGATGTGTTTGGGGAAAAGGTGGGCGTGAGAGGGGGGTTAGTTGACCTCCAATCACTCTCGACTATTAAAAAGGGCACTAGCTTTTTCAATTTCCAATTGATTCAGCCTTTTCTGGAGTTTCTGCGACAACACCTTCTATAAGAACCTTATATGCCTCCAGGGCATAACTTACAACCCTTGTCCTGAAGGCTGTGGGGGAGTGTCCTCCTCAAAAACATAATTTATGTCTGGAAATCAACTACGGTGAACAAAATGGCTATCTCAAAATTTTGATTGGATGTGTTTCGGGAAAGTGTGGGCGTGGAAGGGGTGTTAGTTGCAATCCAATTACTTTCGACTATCAAAAAGGGCACAAGCCACTCCAATTTTCAATTTAATAAGCCCTTTTTGAAGTTTCTACGACAACTTTTTCGATACGAAGGGCCCTGCTCTAAAGGAAAAAAATAATAAATAATACATTGTGCCAACATCGGTCTTATATAGCCCCCGGGTATAACTTAAAACCCTTGCCCTGGGGGTTGTGTCCTCCTCAAAAACATATTTTCTATCTGGAAATCAACTACGCTGCACAAATTGTCAAAATTTGCTATCTTAAAATTTTGATTGGATGTGTTTGGGGGAAGGATGGGCATTTGGGGGGGGGGGGCTAGTTGCCCTCAAATCGCTTTTGAACCTTAAAAAGGGAATAGAACTCTCGTTTTAATTCGAATGAGCCCCTTTTGAAGATTCTACGACGATCCCTTCTATATGAAGTGCCTCTGGGAGAACAAATAATAAATAAGTAATAATAAAACATTGAAGCCGTATTTGCCTTTACTATAGGCAACGCTGTAGTGTTTAGTGTTACCTCTGGTTTGACTGTCAAAGCAAGTCCGAATTCTAACAACAATTTCTACTAAAATTCAAACTTTTGGTTTTCTTTCTTAAGGTTTTTGAATTGCTGTAACTCCTTGTTAAAATATATACAAATATTTTTGGAATTACCAGTTTTTTGCTCTTTACTCAATTAAATTTTTTTCATACTACAATCTATCCAAAGATATTTCATTATTACAGCATGCCCGATTTTTAACAACAATTTCTACTAAGCTTAAAACTTTGGTTTTATTTTTCAAGGGTTTTGAAGTTCTGTAATCCCTTGTTAAAATATATACGACTATTTTGCAACTACCACTTTCTTTGTTCTTTAGGCTACTTAATGTTTCTTCATACTGAATCTATTCATAAATACTTGATTATTAAAGCAAGTCTGATTTCGAACAAAGATTTTTACTATGCTTCAAACTTTTGTTTTCTACTTTAAGGTTTTGAAATTGTTTTAATCCCTTGTCGAAATACACACAAATATATTTGCAATTACCAATTTTTAGCTTTTTATGCAGTTTAATGCACTTCTCCATACATGAAAATCTTCAATTTTTACTTATAAAGTGTGATGCCGCCGGGCCCAGACATTCGGCACGCAGCAGGCTTCTATATATAGATTCTCACGGTCACTATCTTTGTACCGTGAGTAATATGTGATATATTTAAAACACAAAAAAAATTCTTTCCTTCTAAAGATAATTCCGATATAAATCATACTTGCCCTAATTAATTTTAAATACCGCTTCAAAAAGAAAAGTTCTTAATCAGCAAAAATAAAACTGCATTTCAGTCTCAGCCAAATTGACGCTAATTGCGAGACGGTTTTGAATTTCACAAAGATGTTTGGCAATAAAAAAAAATCACTAGATACAATGTTCACAGGAAGTTTAACTTATAAGAGCAGTATGAATCTTTAATCATCAAAAATATTTAACACAAATATTTGGATGAACAGTCAGCATAATGAAGTGAGTGTAAACATAATTATAAGGTAGCGGGCCCTTCACAAGAGTTGGGCCAATCGTGAAATAGCTTATAGGGCGCAGAATCAGGACTAGTTTGATATAGTGAAGAAAATTGTTTTTCGGGGCATTCAGGCAATTGCCATTCAGTCATTATTATTATTATTATTATGGAGGCATTATGATGAGGGCATTCGTTTGTCAGAACTATTATCGGGCATTTCATTTGTCAGAATTATCATTATACTGTCTTTGTAGAGATTTGATCATTATTATCTCTGCCTCTATTTGTCGTCAGTTGAAGTGAAGCACTGTTATACACCTAAAATGTAAGTTTCAATAAAACTATTACTTTTCTATTTGTGTTGTTTTTATTTATGTGTCTGTATCTACCACCGCACAGTAGATAACTAATTCAATTGTACTCCATTGGTAACACTCCCAGGAATCTGATTTCTACATAACATTAGAGGTAATTGACAAGGAGATAACTCGAGGAAGCGAGGTTACACTCCTGGATTGATAGTTGGAAAATTTCTAATCTACTAAAGTTAAGCATTTAATTTTCTCGCGTTCAGTGAGTGGCGCGGTCACCCATTTATCTATTCCCCCCCATTGCAGTTGATGCAGCCTTTAACGGTACGATATAAGATGTAATGGCGCAGATGATGCGATCGTAAAATTCACCTGGCGGAACTTAGCTTAAGAAAAATTTCCCGACGGAACCTTTTGATTTTCTTATTATTTTTATAGCTTACTTAGCTTACAACTTAGCTTAATATAAATTCCCCGGCAGAACCGGCGCAGCCGGTAGGTAGCCCATAAAATTACCACGGCAGAACTGGCCGTATCTGAAGCTAATTAAGCAAATTCCCCCGGTAGAATTAAGAAAAATTCATCCGGCAGAACTGGCGTGGTCGGTAGGATCTAATCGCACAGCAGGTAACTAGTTCGTAGGTCTCCATCGGTAGCGTTCCCTAAGGAATCTGATTTCGCAATAACTCAAGGAAAAGAGGTTACATTTATATAGTTACATATTTTATTTTCTCTCTAAGATCGAGAGTTGCGCGGTCACCCATTTGCCTTACTCCCCATTGCTGTGGCGCAGTCCTCGATTGCACAATCTTTAACGCTATAAGTGGCACTATTGGAAAACTTATAAGATGTAAGTTCACAGCTTTGACAGCGCAGTTAGCACGATGGGTATACAGATTAAGCCCCTTAACACTAAATATTAAAACCCTTAACATTACATTTGGGGCGGTAAAAAGAATATCCCCGGAAGAACTGGAGCGGTCGGTAGGATAAGAGATAGGAGAGTGCATTTATCTTAAAAAATGATGCAAAAGCGGAAGGCAAGAAACTTTTCAGTAAATATTCTGGACCGTACAGAATAGTCAAAAAGTACGATAACGATTATACTTTTAAAATGGTGAACCCCGATAGTGGAAGAACTTACAAGGCAAATGTTACCTGAATAAAAAAAGCAAAATTTCCAGAAAGATGGGTATCGTGTCCCTCGTCTACCGATTCGTCAGATGCAGAAAACGAGCGCCCTAAATCAAGATTGGTAGAGCTAAAACACTTTAATTTCAAACAAGATTATTTCGAGAATGATAGTGATGAGGAAAACTTTGAAGAATTTTTAGCTATGAAAAATCTAGTTCTTCTTAAAAGAAAATCCCTAATACCAGTGAGAATAAAACGCCAAAAAGCCCAAAAAGTTCATCATCGGAGAGCGCAGGAGAATTAGATTATAGGATATCTCAGAAAAACCAGTTTTTTTCCTGATAGAATTTCGACCCCTTGTCCCCCCAAAAGATTTTCAGACGATAGGGTTTCCCCTGCAACACCAATAGAGAGGACCCTGTCATTGCAGGAGGAATTGAACAGAGCTTTAGAAACTCGAGGTATTATTTTAAAGATCACTCCTCCCAAAGATTCAATTAAAACAAATCTGCGAGAAGCTATGGATTTAATAAATTTTCACATAAAAACAAGGCAAAGTAGGTTGCCTTGGAGTCAAACTCCCAAGGACGCCCAGGAAGGATAATATAATGATATAGCTGTATTCCAGGTCAAGCCCAAACAATGGACTTAATGGAGGGAAACACTAGTGCAAAAAATGCCTCATCCCCCCGAAGACATGGCATTTCATCAGTGGAGGAACCCCGCAAAAACTTTTGATTCCTCTCAAAGTTCTCAAGAATCTTTCAAATCATTCGAGTTGAAAACTCAAAGCGAGGACTTAGAGAATAAACCTTCTACTTCCAGAGAACCCCATCGACCAGTACAAGATATAAGTACATAAATATCACCCTTGATAATCCTTATGGACCCATATACCATATGACTGTATAGTTATGATATTTGATGAACCCAAAAATTATTTATGTGTTGCAGATTCACGCGTCGAATCTCTTTTGACCATTTCTCAGAATCCATCCTATCACCTCTATCAAATGCGAAAAGTTCCTAACTCTGTATTCCATAAATGTTACGAGATAATTTCTGAAAAATGGACCTGGAAACCAACCACTGAATTACAGAAACCAAGATTAACCCCAGTGAGTAACCCCTCAGTTACAATGTACACCTCCTAAAAGTTAAAGACGATACGTTGAAGAAGTCACTAAAGTTTGATGCCAACCCATTCTAAATCCAAACATCAATTCCCCTGTGATTAACCAAGGAATCACCACAAAAGCTAATAGATGAAAGCCATGCACGAACAATTTGATAAGAGAACTATAATCTCTAAGTGCACAAACGAAAATTTTATACGAGAAAAACATTCTCTATGTGCTTTAAAATATCCCAAGAACGATATGCTGAGAAGAAAATCAACCCAATCTGGACTGCGTTGATAATAGATCAAGTCCCAAGTCCCAACAGTCCCAGTGTTCAACCCCATAACTATATGGCACCTTATGAACTATCCAAAAACAGCAGGTGAGAATGAACTCTGATATTGAAATTCTACACACCTGTACCCGGGAGTACCATTTCCCGTTTGACAATTAGAGAAACGTTTCGTCCAAGATGAACATAACCCTGCTCGAACTGTTCAGTGAAGAAACTATATTGTAAGTGTTTTAAAATTGTTTGCCAAGACGAAAGGAGTGAAGGACCATAATTTACAACAGAAGGAGTGAGTACGCTAAGAGACACGTAAGGTGATGAAATAGGTATGAATTGACACTTGTCACATTATAATAATTTTGATAAGAAATAGTTTTGAAAAAACAACTTCGATGACTTATTATCAGAATTACATAACGAACAAACCAAGTGAAAATGTTTTAATATACAAAAAAAATTCTTTCCTTCTAAGGATAATTCCGACATAAATTAAACTTCCCCTAATTAAGTTTAAATCCCGCTTCAAAAAGAAAAGTTCTTAATCAGCAAAAGTAAAACTGCATTTTAGTCTCAGCCAAATCGAAGCTAATCGGGAGACGGTTTTGAATTTCGCGAAGATGTTTGGTAATAAAAAAATTACTAGATACATTGTTCACATGAAGTTTAACTTATAAGTGCAGTATGAAGGCCTAATTCTCAAATATATTGAACATGAACTATTAAATGGACATTCGGCATGAGGAAGTAAGTGCAAAAATAATTATAGGGTAGTGACTACTCCACAACAGTTGGGCCAATCGTGAAATATCACACAGGGCGCAAACTCAGGACTAGTTTGATATAGTGAAGAAAATTGTTTTTCGGGGCATTCAGGCAATTGCCATTCAGTCATTATTAGTATTATTATTATGGAGGGCATTATGATGAGGGCATTCGTTTGTCAGAACTATTATTGGGCATTTCATTTGTCAGAATTATCATTATGCAGTCATTGTAGAGATTTGATCATTATTATATCTGCCTCTATTTGTCGTCTATTGAAGTGAAACACTGTTGTACACCTAAAATGTAGGTCTCAATAAAACTATTACTTTTCTATTTGTGTTGTTTTTATTTATGTGTCTGTATCTACCACCGCACAGTAGATAACTAATTCAATTGTACTCCATTGTTAACGCTCCCAGGAATCTGATTTCTACATAAAATTAGAGGTAATTGACAAGGAGATAATTCAAGGAAGCGAGGCTGCACTCCTGGATTGATAGCTGGAAAATTCCTCATGTACTATAGTTACGCATTTTCTTTTCTCGCGTTCATCGAGTGGCGCGGTCACCCATTTATCCACCCCCCCCCCCATTGAAGTCGGTGTAGCTCTTAACGGCACGAGATAAGCTATAACGGCTCAGATGATGCGATCGTAAAATTCCCTGGCAGAACTTACCTTAAGAAAAATTTCCCGACGGAACCTTTTGATTTTCTTATTATTTTTATAGCTTACTTAGCTTACAACTTAGCTTAAGAAAAATTCCCCGGCAGAACCGGCGCAGCCGGTAGGTAGCCCATAAAATTCTCACGGCAGAACTGGCGGTATCTGAAGCTAATTAAGCAAATTCCCCCGGTAGAATTAAGACAAATTCACCCGGCAGATCTCCTAAACGCAGACAATTTGAGCCTTTTCTTGATGTCACGACATCCAAATAGACCTTGAATTAGAAATGGTGCCTTTGTAAAACTACATTTTTTATTGGACCTTTAACTTCTGCCTCGGCTTGTCTTTAGTCATTATGTAAGACATGTTGCACAACCTCTGTTTCTGTTAATTTTTCAGGTCGTGGGACAAAAACTTTTTTTCCAACGATTTATCTAGTCCAGGTTTTTGATTTTCAAAAGCATTGACTACCACTTTTGTTTCTTTTAATTGTTCAGGAGGTGGGACAAAAACTTATTTTCTTCCAACAATTTATATAGTCCAGGTTTTTGCTTTTCAAAAGTATGGAAGGTATTGACTATCATCTTAACTAGTCCATATTTTTATTTTCAAAAGTAAGGTAGATCTAAAACCCAATCATAATCGCTATACCAGTTTTTTTTCCTCAGGCAATTAATGTCTTTTGATACTGAATCTATTCAAAAATATTTTGAAAAGTACAATTTCTAATAGGGATTTCTACTAAGCTTCATTATTTTGGTTTTCTTTTTTAAGGTTTTGAAATTGTTGGAATTCCTTTGAAAAAATTAATTCAAATATTTTTGGATGTTACCCGTTGTGTTGGAAGCTGGGCTATATTACTCCAATCCAAAAGAAGGGAGGCGTGAACGATTTTACTGGAGTTCGACCAATCACCTTAACCCCAGTTTTTTCAAAAATGTATGAGGGTTTCATAGCTAATTTGTTAAAGGCAGAGATTTTTTGAACTTATTGACTTACAACAATTTGGAAACCTGAAGGAGTCATCTACCTCACACTTTCAATTCAATTCAATTTATTTATAACCTGTCAAAACAAAAAAGGGTACAAGTCCTCTAAATGACAGAGTACATAAGAGAAACAAATGAAAAAAGACAAGAAAACTTATACACTGAACAAAAATAAGTAGTTTATACGTAGTTTAAAAATAAGTAGTTTAATCATAATAATCATAGACATAATCACAAATCATATATCATAATCACAAGATAAGACATAAATCAAAAGACATAAAAAAAACTCATAAAAACAAAGATGACCAATCATTATTTAGTTTACTGGCGGAAGATTTAAAGTCTTTTACTCTTTTATCAATAATTGTCGAAGGGAAAATGAACTTAAATTTTTGGGACAAAAAAAGATGTACTAGTCCAAAGGGGCATATGCAAAAGGAATTTAGCAAATTTAAAATAAATCCGATGAACAAGTTTTTTTTTTAAAGCAGGAAAAAATTGCCAAATAGGAGACAGAGCAAGAAGATGAGGCACAGTTAGACTGTTATAAAGTTTAGAAAGATAGAAACGACTAAGGTGTGTAACATTAGAGACAAGTTAAGCATAAGCTAACCTTGTCTTTTTTTCAAGATTTCGAATGGCAAGCTTAATAGTCTCCTTCATTGAATTTTCAATGGGCATTCCTAGGTAAATAAGGCTTTTAGAGAGGGAGATACAAGTTTCAGTTAATTGGAGGGATTTATCAGAGTATCTTTTGAGGTTGAAACCGACAGCTACAGTTTTATCCACATAAAACTTAAACCAAGCTGCTGATATTCTAGTTTTAACTTCGAGAAAGTGCTCTCACAACCAGAGAAAGTTCGACTCAGATTTAGGATATCATCAGCATACGTAAGTAAAGAGACGTCTAAACCCCCGTAAATACAGATGGACTCAATAGAACTTTGGGTTGAAATGACTAAATTATTAAAAAGAACGGGGGAAGTGAGACCTCCTTGTCTAACGCCCTTTAGCATATTAAAAAGCTCTGAACCGCGCTTCATTTTGGCACGAAGATGTTTATACAAGTATCGAAAACACCTTATAACTGAGAAGTCAACCCCTCTCTTTAGAGCTTCTACCAAAATCTGGGCAAAAATACACGAATCAAATACCCTGGCAATGTCCAGTGCACATAGAACAATAAACTCCCCGGAACCTTCCACATCTGCAAGAACATTAAAAAGGGAAAAAAAAGCATGCTCGTGACTAAATTCTATCTGAAAACCGAACTAATGCGCAGGCACAGAAGACTTTTGAGAAATATCTCTAAGAATACAAGAATATCTCTAAGAATAGACTCAAATATTTTAAAAGTGGTGCTTGAGACAGTTATAGGCCAATACGATCGACAATCTTCGAGGTCGTTTTTCCCTTTTTTCGGTATAGGCGTAATCTGGCCAATAAAAAACTGTTGAGGCACAATACCAGAAGAAATGGACATTTGAAAAAGTAACAAAAGGTGCTACAAAAAAAGACTACTACAATGTTAAAAGTGTTTAGCAGATATTAAATCAACACCGGCAGAATATTTTTTCTTAATTTTTTTAGATGAAACTCAATATCAGAAGTACAGTGGCTTGTTTGATCGAAAAGGAAGAAACAACATGATCGAGTTTCAAAGTTTGTTAGGTTCAAATCTTGTTAGTCTTCTTGACACCATTCTTAAAACGTTGAAAACCCCGATACTGGGTTGAATCTTTTATTAATTTATCTCCAGAAACCGCTCGACCTAATTGACCACAATATCCTCTTAAATAAACTGCTGACAGATTTTCAAGTGAGTCCCTTTCTAGTCAAAATTGTTGCCTCCTTTTTAACAAATAGTTTTAAAGTGGTTAAATATAAAAATGTTTATTTTGATCCCCTTCCTATCTTCTGTGGAGTGCCCCAGGGAGCTCTGATGGGTCCCATTTTATTTCTTATAAAGATTAATAGCCTCATGACTGACCACACAGAGCGATGGAAGCATATGGACGACCTGTCTGCACTTGAGGTTTGTCAACGAAATATTAAAAGCTCAATAATGACATTACTTAACGATGTCACGCTGGAGGCTTCTTTGTCGAAGATGAAAGTTAACTATAATAAATCCTCAGTCATGGCAGTTAATTTTTTAAAGTCACCCCCTGTTTTCACAAGCCCCATTCTCCTCAAATATCTGTCACATGCATTAAACTACTTGGGATGACAATAACTGATGACTTGAAGTGGGATGCCCATGTTCAAAACATCCTATAATAACCTTCCCTTTCGGTTTCCCTTCTAAAACTTTTGTTAAAATTTTCTTGCCTCCCTAAGGATCTTCTCCAACTTTATTGTGTTTTTTTTTATTCGGCCAATATTGGAGTTTGCCTGTCCAGTGAGGCATTTTGGTCTTTCTTCAGAGCATATTTATAAGAATGAAAATGTCCAAAACGAGCACTTAGAATCATAAGTGGTGAAGGGAAGGTTCCATATCAGTAGGAAGCTATCATGAGTCCCCCTCCCTGAAAAATTTGATCACGAAAATCCTTCCCCAATGGAAAGTTTTCCCACGAAATCCCCCATGAAAATTTCTCCTGAAGAAAATGCCAAAATAATGAATTTCTCCTGTGGGTTATCCCCCCCCCCATGGATATATCCATCCGAACGAACCAAGCCCACTAACAATTTGTCCTAGACAATTTCCTGCAATATTTCCACATGTAAAATTGAGTTGCCAAAAGTAGGACAAATAAAAAGAATTATACAAAGAAGTATCGGCAAATTCCCTCCGTATAAAATTTCTTCCGGGAAGTTCATCCCTGGAATCTTCCCTCCCCAAGGAAAATCATCCCCGTAGAAACACATATCCCCCCCCCCAAAAAAAAAAATTAATATATATCCTTCTGTATATATATATATATATATATATATATATATATATATATATATATATATATATATATATATATATATATATATATATATATATATATATATATATATATATATATATATATATATATATATATATATATATATATATATATATATTTATATATACATATATATATATACATATATATATATATATATATATATATATATATATATATATATATATATATATATATATATATATATATATATATATATATATATATATATATATATATATATATATATATATATATATATATATATATATGTCAATAGCAAATATTGTATGTAAACATATTTAATAATTTATAGCTATTTACCAAGAATCTCTTGGAGATCATGCCATCTCCAGAGGCATAGTTACTGGACCTTTCAACTATATTGAGAAAGGTAGCTATCTCAAAATTTTATCAGATTACTTCGAGAGAAAAAGGGCTGGTTGTCCTCCAATATTTTCGGTCAATTAAAAAGGGCACTAGAACTTTTTGCTTCTTTTATGATGAGCCCCCTCCCAATCTTCTAGGATGATTGGTTCGATAAGACCATCCCTTGTGAAAATAGAGAAAAAAAAATGCTAAAAAAAAATCAAATAAACTTGGTGATCTTTCTTCTGGTAAGAGATACAAAATTTCAGACTTTTAGAGATGGGAGATTGAAACCTCCATAATAAGGTTCTCTAATATACATACCCTGATGATGCGATCTCCATTAAGATTCCTTCGTTTTTCGTTGGTTTTCCCTCTTTTTCAAAATCATAAAAATTTTCTCAAGCTCCTAGCTTTGAAGGGTAGCAATAAACTTAATGAATTTTATGTATTTCGAATCGACATAAAAATCTAAATATTTGATGTATCTAGATTACGATTTTTATGTATCTATTGATATTAAAATTTTGGTGTTTTAAGTTTTCAGTTACTATTGCACCGAGTTTTCAAGCCTTAGAAATAGGGAAAGAGAATAGTTAAGAGCTGGAAAGCATGTATTTGGGGCTTAATTTGTTTTCTGAATTCATTCCCAACAGTTTTTTTCCTTCAACTCAAATTCTTTCTTAGATAGCAAAGAGATCCCTAGAACTCTAGAACTTCACCCAGTATATATCTGATTGTTTTTGGATTTACTTTCTCTCCGTTGGGAAGAACCTTCAATACTTAGTATGGTAGAGGCCATTGTTTCTGAAGAAATTGTATGGAAATCTATAAGCAATCAGAAACTAAAATGTCATGTTCACTTTCCAGGGCTGACATCAAGGCTGTATCCAGGGGGAGAAGAACTGGGAAGTTTGACCCCCCCCCCCCCCCCAAAATGTTTGTCCGACTCGAAAACGTAAATAAAAATGAATATAAACAAACTTTTGATGCATTTTTAAAAGTTTTTTTTGCAACCAACCCTTCCAGAAATAAAAACCTGAACACGATTCGGCTCACATACAGTTTAATAGGGTTGGAAATTATATTTGTCATAATTTTTATACCAATCAGTTGAAAATTCAAATTTGAAGCGAGAAAATGCTTCTCGCTTCTTAGGGCTAAAATGTATTTGCTGAGTTCTAATCCTTTGAAAATTTCACGGAATTGGCATCTCCCACTTTTAATCTATTCATTTTTTTTCTTGGTCATGGTCAAACTACAACACACGGCAATGATTGTTTTGGAACAAACAATTCCAAAATTTCCAAAACAATTTATAAATCTGAATAGAAGGATGAAAGGCTTTTAAATTAGCCCATTTTGTCTAAAATTACGTTACATCGAGGTAGAACTACAACTGTGTTAGAAGACTACTTTTTTATATATTATGTTTTAAATACTTACTAAATTTGCTTTCAATTTACCCAAAGCTTTCCAAATTATTAGTTTAACCTAAAATAATACTTATTATCAGATGATGTATTTGTTTATTTTGTATATATCTTTGTTTTTTCTTCATACTTTTTAATGTTTCTCCTATTTGAAATGGGAGCCCACATACTTTGAACACCAACCTTTCAAAAACGCAAATTGTCCCATACTGGTCTCAGAAAATCAAATTTACTCACGTCTGACAGCAACGGGCCAAGTGATAGGAAAACCGAAACATAAATATACAAGTTCATGCTCTGCTGCTTTCACAAACAAAATGATTAGAATAGCTGAATAGCGCAATACTCAAAAGAGGAAATCCTTTTGGTAATACACTCTTCAGCTGCCGCCTCCGCCTTTTCGGAATCAGCCACGGTTATTGCAGATTTGACGTTTCTTTAGTCTCAAGTAGTTGTGAAAGGAAAATAAATTACTCCACGCTGCAATAAAGTACACATCCAAAGGCCCAAGATCAATTCATTGGGTTGCCATCAGAATCCCAGGATATCTTGAAAGTCGTCAGGGATCGCGAAGTTCTCAAAAGAAAAAAAAACAGATACCCGAAGAAAATATATTCTTGCCCCTACTTCGAAGCTTCAATCCCATAGCTGCTTAAAAACTATTTAATCTGACCTTATATAAAAGTGTCCAGAACTCTCCCTCCATATTCATAATTAGAAAACTATCACTTGATGTTAATACCTGATTCTGATGTTTTTCCAGAGTACTTTTAGAATCCGAGTCTGGTGGTTTCTGAAGTCAGAGGAGGTAAACAGTTTTCCGTTTTCGCTTTAGTGGCTGAAGCCTTAAGGTAAACGACCACTGTAACGTGTTTAAAGAAATTAAACATTGCAAGTAGCTTCTATTAAAAGGGGACAAATTTAGTATTTTTTCCAAAGCAAACCAACCTTCGTTACAAAAACGCTGAGGAAGCAGCGCTGAAACGCTGAGGTGGATGCCTTCATCCACAATTGACCTCACTGGTGGATCTAGAACGAAATGTTGAGGGCATGGACCAAGGGAACCAATGTCACTCAAGCACAATTTCAGGTTTTGTCGATATCACTTTTGTCAGACTAGTTGGTTCGGTTTAAGCGTTGACCTTCCTCCAGAAAATGATCCTCCATAAAACACCCTCCCACAAAAAACAACCCCCAACGAAAATAATGGTTTTCCAAATTTGATAATTTTATTTGAGTTGCGGATTTTTTGGATATGGATTACCACGGGATTATTGAGTTTGGATGTGGGAACAAATTTTTAAATTAAAAAGATTCCAAATCCCCTGGCCTTCTTCCGATATATTAGTCCCTTAAAGAGAGGATATCACAAAGGTGCTACCCTCACTCATTATGGCTTGGCTGCTCATGAGTCATTTAAGCACGACCATGAAGTATCCGTATTTGCTCATAAATACTGAATGTACTCAGAGCTTTACGCTTAAAAAGTTACTTAAGCTTTTAATTTTGTTCGAATAAGCTCTCTGCCGATTTTCTAGGACCCGTATTTTGATACAATCACACCCGGACAAAAGTTTGGCCATGAAAACGTACTCCATTCAGTATCCCACCATTCCCCTCCCTAAAGGAAGATCAACAATCCCTCCATAATAATAGGTCACTTTGTTATGAAGCAAATCAATTCAATTAATTAAAGCTCTTAAAAACGCCAGAAAATTTTTTTTTTTGCAATAAGAAAGGCATTATGATAATCCAAATGGTTATCTCAGAGTTTCGTTCGGATAGCTTTGGGAGGAAAAGGGACAAGAGTAGGATTTTTTTGCCCTCCATTCTGTTTGGTCACTGATAAAGGCACAAAAATTTTATTATGTTCACATCAGAACTGTGGTTTTCCCATATGAAGTACCTGTACCTTTAAGAAGTAAATATACATATATTTTTAATATGATTCAAAGAGCATTTAATCTAACTAAAATATATCGGTTATTATGCTGAAATGAAAAAATTATCTACTTTAAAGGACATGCTTTACTATGTAATTTGAAGGGGAATATTTTTTTATGGAATTTAAAGAGCATTAGTCTAGCTTAAAAATATTGGGTGTTATGCCGAAATAAAAGAACTAGCTACTTTAAGGGGCATATTTTGTTGAAGTTTTTTTTAATGTAAATTAAAGAATATTAGTCTAACTAAAACATTGGGTATTATGCCAAGATAAAAGATCCAGCTACTTTAAGGGACATGTTTTATTTTCAAAAAAAGATTTAAAAGCATTTAGTCTAACTAAACTTTGTTGGGTATTGTGTCAAAATAAAAGAACTATCTACATTAAGACACATATTTTCTCCGTTTGTTTTTTTTACGTCATTTAAAAAACATTATTCTAACTAAAAAATATTGGACAATATGCCAAAATAAAAGAACTATCTACTGCCTCTGTACAATTATATTATCTATGGTGTATTAGCCTAGCTCTTCCTAGTCGGAATGGAATCTCAGTTCCCACGATTTTTGGGCACTGCTCTATGGATTCGGCTATGACAAGGTGCTATCTACTTTAAATGGCATATTTCTTTCTTTCTTTTTTTAATTAAATAAAACAACGAGTTTTTTCAACTGAAAGTAAGGAGCAACATTAAAACTTAAAACGAACAGAAATTCCTACGTATATGAAAGTAGAATGGGGGGTGTTACTCAAGACAGCACACCAAATATGGGTATAGAATACTGACAGCACACCTTATATGGGCATAGAGTCCCTAGGGAGAATGATTTGCGTAATCGGTCAATGACCTCTTTTTCCAAGGTCGATTTATTTGATGTTTCTATGTGTAATAACTCCGGAACGAAGGTTGCACATGCGCATTGAATTCTAACAGGAACAATGTTATTGATCTAGGACTCGAGGGGGAAGTGAATTTCCGAGAACTTGATTGCGTAATCGATTGTGAATGTTATGGTCCAGAAATAGTATTTGTTGTTGTTGCTCTAGGCAATGTTATGAGTTTCCCGGAAACAGTTAGATCACGTGTTTCCTTCTCAGCCAATCAGCGAGTCGGTTAAATACCCCTTCTCAACCAATCAGAGGGCTTGTTACATATGGTTTTACCCCTTACAAAACAAATCGACCGTGATATTTCGTATATAACGGGCATGCAATGTAATTCAATTATCAGAAAGTATTGTGACAAAATTGAAACAACAATGGATAAATTTGATGAATTAGAAGCCATGTCAACTTTAATTTTCAATGTAAGTAAATTTTTTATTTTCAAACGAATTTTCCTTGGACATCCTCCAGTATATTCAGCTAAAACGTAAATATATTCCTTTACCCCAAATCCCCCCCCAAACCATACAAACATCATTAAAATCAATGGAAAACATAAAATATATTCTTTTACCCTCGAAACCTAACCCCCCCCCCAAACCATACAAACATCATTATAATCAATGGAAAACATAAAATATATTCTTTTACCCTCGAAACCTAACCCCCCCCCCACCCTTGTTTTACAATCCCAAATTCTCGCAAAAAGAAATAAATCTCTTTTCGTTAAAGTTTGTCTTTTCTCAATTGTAATCTTTTCTATAACTGAGACATCCAACGCTCTGTTGTTATTAGCTCGCTCTGATTTGACACAAGACTCCAATGTGAGGCCTATAATTAGCTGTCACCCTTTTTCCGGTGTGTTCACGCTATCGGTCTGGTCAAAGGGTTTTGTTTTGGCTGTCAAACTAAAACAGTTTTAAGCAAAAAGAGATTGCTGTATATTAAGCTTGTAGTTTCGTAACCTTGTATTTGTCAGAGAGCCGGTGAAAGAGATTATTTTCAAATTAAGTTTAACAATATATTTAGAACATTATGTGAAAGGGGGAGGGGGCAATACATGGCTTCTCACAGCTTCGTTGTAAGTAAATTATGTAATGGGGGAGGGCAATGCCTTCAATTCTACCGCCATCAGTGTAAAATGAAAACAAACTATTTCTTTGCATTAAAAGTAAGGGCCTTGTATTTGTCAGAGAGCCGGTGAAAGAGAGTTATTTTCAAATTAAGTTTAACAATATATTCAGAACATTATGTGAAAGGGGGCGGGGGCAATACATTGCTTCTAACAGCTTCGTTGTAAGTAAATTCTGTAATGGGGGAGGGCAATGCCTTCAATTCTACCGCCATCAGTGTAAAATGAAAACAAACTATTTCTTTGCATTAAAAGTAAGGGCCTTGTATTTGTCAGAGAGCCGGTGAAAGAGATTATTTTCAAATTAAGTTTAACAATATATTTAGAACATTATGTGAAAGGGGGGAGGGGGCAATACATTGCTTCTAACAGCTACGTTGTAAGTAAATTATGTGCTGGAGGCGGGCAATGCCTTCAATTCTACCGCCATCAGTGTAAAATGAAAACAAACAGTGCAGGACTAGAAAAGTCTTTGAGAGTTGCATGTAGCTAATGTTATATATAAATTGAACAGTATTTTAACCTATGTTTGCATAATATTGTCCTACAGGTCGATGGGTTAACGATCTATTTTGAAGCATATAAACCTAAAAATTTTATATATATCTAAATGGTAAAAGTAGAAACAATGATTCCTGTCCTCTGGATATAGACTAATGATTGTCTAATAAAAACGTTTGATTTCTATGCAAAATATATTTCTCACGAAATTTTTACTTTTTGCTTTACTGAAAAGAGATAAATTACATGGATGAGGGTACTAACTTTCTTTCTGTAAAAAAAAAGGGGCAAATTATTTTGTTACTAATTTTTTCTCTTCTTTTTAAGGCCAATTATGAAGAATGCGTGCCCCCTCCTTCCAAGAAAGCCAGAGAGGGTGAGGCAGTCCCATCAGTGCCAACCCCCATACAGTACGGTCAAAAACCGAAAAGAGAATGGGCGGCTTCTTATAATATGGTGAAACCTGCCGGCTCATCTATGCAATCCCATAACATCGCAGTCCAATCTGCACAAGAACATTGCGACGCCGCCCCGTCCACCCTCCAACACGCACTACCTGGTCCTTCGGGCACCCAAGATCAGACGGATTATTCAAATGTAAGCATTTTTTCCTACCTTTCTATTTCTTCCAATGTGTTTTTCTTTTTCAATTCCCAATATAACTTATCGCAGCAGGATATTAACCCCTCACCCCCAACCATTGTTTTCTCTGCTCCCCCCTCCCTCGGAGATATCTAAATGTAATTTTTTTTGCAAAGAAACCACTCTTTTCTAATATTTTCTATTTTCTATGCATTCCCACTCTCTCTTCGCCGTTATCTCATAAGCGAATATTTTTCTTGGGTAATTTCAAGTAAATTAATGCTCACCATTTGTAACTCAAAATCCCCTATTTTCCACAATTGAATATCACATAGTTTAGAGAAAAGGAAATGAGGGATTATTCCCATTTATCTATCTGTCACATATGGACCCCGTAATTTGCGCAAGGATATTTTTTAAATAGCTTTCAATCTTACAAACCCTTGCCAATATTTTAGTGATGGGGAAACATTGTTGACAATATACTGAGTTAACGGTTCTCGAATTTAATTGTACAATTTCCTAGAGAATACGCTTGGAAATCGAACAGATGAGTTGTACAATAATTGTGAGCTAATGAAGAGTTCACCGAACCTGTAGACCGTAATTAGAGATAAACTTGGACTTAGGCAGTCTAAGCTAATATTTAACCTTGGGGCGTACTTTATTTACAAGACTGAGTGCCGCGGTGGGGACCGGGCCGCGTCCCTCGGCCCAAGACGCACGTTGGTAAGTACTGAAATTGTCTCTAATCATAAAAAAAAAAAAAACACCCGGGTGGATTTTAAAACTTTGAATAAGCGCTATTTTTTTAAGAAAATAAAATTAACACCTTAAATATAAATTAGGTATTTTAGATCTTAAATATTTTATAGTATTTTGAAAATTGACAGCTTTCAGAATATTAATAGTTGTGGAGGGACCAGTGTATTAACCAAATGTTATTATGTGCATACTGCTGCTACTACTCAGCGCTGACTTTAAATACTAATCCAAATTTTAACTGTAGGGATGATTTGAACACTTTAAAAATAAGCCATTTTTTCATTTGTAGATTGTCCTGGTTCTATAATCGCCATCTCCCCCCTGCTCGTCAGTAGGAAAAGGAGAGGAAGCAAAAGTGGAGTCCCCCAACAATTTAATATGGGACAATAGCATTGAAGTACCTTTTAACATTGACGAGTTTTTAGATGATTTTCTTTTTAATTTAGATAATAGCACAGTTGAACAGGGGGACTTACCTTTGCTAAGTCCGAATACTTTGCAGCTTTTAGACGATTTTACAAACGAATTAACTGGGAACCCTCCTCCTCCAGCCTCCGATACCCTAACGACTCCACTTCGAACAACTGATGTGGAGCATTCGCTCAGATTTTGTTTAACAACTTGGGGGAGGGGTTAATATACAAGCGGGGTGGGGGGTACAACTCTCCCCGATTTTCAATTGTCGAATATAATTTTAAATAATATAGTTGTTTTCACTGTGACGTTTGGGGATCCTTTTAATACACTTATGGGGGGAAATTTTGTTTTTGACCCTGTAGAAATTGTGCATGCATATGTAGACACAATTCGTGCACTTCTGGAGAATCAAATTCAATTGTGGGGGAGGGATTCAATTAAGATTTCCATTGTTTTAAAGGTTTTTTATTTAAATGAGGGAAAAAGCGAAGTTTATTATCATTATGTACATTCCGAGATGCGTTTGGTTTATTCAAATTTGGAAAATTTTGGGGGTGTTTTCATCGGATTGGGTCGATCAAATTATAACGCATCTCGAGAACTTTAATGAAAATGGTAGTGGGTCTCTAGTTCTTTTTGTTGAAAATTTAAGTGTAAATATTTGTAAATTTAAGAAAGATATTATTTTAAGAGGGGGTGGGGAAAAGGCAGTAGTTTTAAATTATAGTCCAGATCTAGAGGGTTGTCAGGGTGTCCAGCAGATTTGTTTTGAAACAGATCAAATATTTTTCAGATAAGCTTTCCTCATATCAGCATTCGAGCCTCTAGCTCGGGACGCTACTAAGACGAATTTAGACAATTGGGCTATACATGTGAAGGAAGGGTCCGCTTTTCCCAGTTGTGGATTTTTCATGCTTAGAGGGGAAAGACCCATTAACACTAAGATCTATTGATTTGTTTTAAAGATATAATGCTCATTTAAATTTCGTTGCTAATGTAGTTCCGAATGACACTGTATTTGAATATGTGACTTGTTCGATGAGTAAAAGGGTTGTAGTCTACAGCCTCGTTCTGCCATCGGAGTCTGTTAAACTCTGTGTGTAGTTTTTATACATATCACATAGTGAATCAAGTGCACTTCATTATTTTAAAGCTCTCACTAACAGTAGTAGAGTACTGGGGGATGGTAGGCATAAGGGGGAACGTTTATACTGTCCAACATGCTTGTCACAATTCCGTAGTGATATAAAACTACGGGATCATATGAAGCATTGTAGACGCCACGGCTATCAGACAGTGGAAACGGTTTCAGGGGATAGGGCCATTCTACGATTCAAAAATTTCCAAAACACCCTTCTCCAGTGCGACAAAATATCTTTGGACTGTGAAGCTAAGCTGGTGGAGGTGAATGACCCCAATTTCCAAATCGAGTCAAAGAACATCAGGCTATTGCAGTGTCCTACGCCCACGCGCAAAGAGATAGTTCTAACACCATGCGGTTGTTAGAAATAGTAGAAACATTGGATGAGGAGACGAGTGTATGGTCAAGGCACTGACTAAACTGATTGGCACGGCTAATGGTGCTATTTCTCGTTTGAGAAATACGCATTATCCAATGGTGTTGTCCACAGAGGATCGTCTCGCGATTAAAAATCAAAAAATATGTTGGGTATGTAAGGGGGAGTTTGCAGAGGAGGATAAGGGGGCTAAAGGGAAAAGAGGGGGGAGGGGGAAAGTCAGAGATCATAATCACTTGTGGCAGGAAATATCCTCGGGGGGGTAGTAATTTTAGGGGGGCAGCGCATCAATCGTGTAATTTAAATGTTAGCCAACAGTTTTTTATCCCTGTTTTTATTCATAATTCCAATTATGATTTAAAATTTATTTTACCGGCACTGGTACGTATGCATAGGGAGGGAGGGGTAGTAGATTGTCCATGGGTAAATAGTTCATTTATCTATAACATCATTCCCAAATCGGCTGAAAAGTTGCTGCTTCTCGAACTGAAATAGCAGGCAGTGGATAATGGGCATACGTGTTGGAATAAAATCAGGTTTTTAGATTCCTTTAGTTTTTTTTCCCAAGGCATTGAGTCAATTGATTCAAGTGCAGAAAAGCGACAATTTTGATAGCTTTCCCTTGCTTAAACAGCACTTTCTAGACGGTGAAATGTATGACCTGTTGACCTGCAAAGGTATATACGCATACGACTATTACTTTTCTGGCGCACGCTTAAGTGAGGAGGAACTACCTCCAATTGAAGCTTTTTACAATTCACTGACAAACAGTGAATGCACAGCCGAGGAGTATGAGTTTGCCAAGAAGGTGTGGTCCAAGGGGGATTGTAAAAATGGGTGGGATTATTGTAGACTGTACTTGGCCAGTGACGTTCTAACTCTGTTGGATATAGTCTGTAAGAACACAGACCAAATCTATTCAGAGTTCGGGTTAGATATAGGTTATTATTTTTCTACACCCCATTTAGTGATGGATTTAATTTTAAAAATTAGCAGGGAGGAAATAGGCCTAATCACCGATATAGATCAACACCTTTTTGTAGAGCGTTCAATGCGGGGAGAGTATGTTTTTCATGGGGACCGTGTCTTATCAACCGATCCGAGCGGACAAAGCACCGGTGTAAAGTCAAAGGCAGTGTTCTTGGACATGAACTCATTGTACCCCTCGGCAATGTCCAACTACTCTTTACCGTCTGGTAACTATCA